>NC_042295.1:15938713-15956213 GCF_901000725.2 Takifugu rubripes | reverse complement strand
GTCTCTGTCTCTGGTCTCAGGTCTCTGTCTCTGTCTCTGGTCTCTGGTCTCTGGTCTCTGGTCTCTGGTCTCTGGTCTCTGGTCTCTGGTCTCTGGTCTCTGTCTCTGTCTCTGTCTCTGTCTCTGTCTCTGGTCTCTGGTCTCTGTCTCTGGTCTCTGGTCTCTGTCTCTGTCCTCTGGTCTCTGGTCTCTGGTCTCTGTCTCTGGTCTCTGGTCTCTGGTCTCTGGTCTCTGTCTCTGTCTCTGGTCTCTGTCTCTGTCTCTGTCTCTGGTCTCTGTCTCTGGTCTCTGTCTCTGGTCTCTGGTCTCTGGTCTCTGGTCTCTGGTCTCTGGTCTCTGGTCTCTGTCTCTGGTCTCAGGTCTCTGGTCTCTGTCTCTGTCTCTGGTCTCAGGTCTCTGTCTCTGGTCTCTGGTCTCTGGTCTCTGGTCTCTGGTCTCTGGTCTCTGGTCTCAGGTCTCTGGTCTCTGTCTCTGGTCTCAGGTCTCAGGTCTCTGTCTCTGTCTCAGGTCTCTGTCTCTGTCTCTGTCTCTGGTCTCTGGTCTCTGGTCCTCTGGTCTCAGGTCTCTGTCTCTGTCTCTGTCTCTGGTCTCTGGTCTCTGGTCTCTGTCTCTGGTCTCAGGTCTCTGTCTCTGTCTCTGGTCTCTGGTCTCTGGTCTCTGGTCTCTGGTCTCTGGTCTCTGGGTCTCTGGTCTCTGGTCTCTGGTCTCTGGGTCTCTGGTCTCTGTCTCTGGTCTCTGGTCTCAGGGTATCTGGTCTCTGTCTCTTCTGGTCTCTGGCTCCTGTCCTCTGGTCTCTGGTCTCTGGTCTCTGGTCTCAGGTCTCAGGTCTCTGTCTCTGGTCTCTGGTCTCTGGTCTCTGGTCTCTGTCCTCTGGTCTCTGGTCTCTGGTCTCTGTCTCTGGTCTCAGGTCTCTGGTCTCTGGTCTCAGGTCTCTGGTCTCTGTCCTCTGGTCTCTGGTCTCTGGTCTCTGGTCTCTGGTCTCTGTCCTCTGGTCTCTGGTCTCTGTCTCTGGTCTCAGGTCTCTGGTCTCTGGTCTCAGGTCTCTGGTCTCTGGTCTCAGGTCTCTGGTCTCTGGTCTCAGTCTCTGTCTCTGTCCTCTGGTCTCTGGTCTCTGGTCTCTGGTCTCTGGTCTCTGTCCTCTGGTCTCTGGTCTCTGTCTCTGGTCTCAGGTCTCTGGTCTCTGGTCTCAGGTCTCTGGTCTCTGGTCTCAGGTCTCTGGTCTCTGGTCTCTGGTCTCTGGTCTCTGGTCTCTGTCTCTGGTCTCTGTCTCTGGTCTCAGGTCTCTGGTCTCTGGTCCGATGTGGGGCCAAAGACTCGTCAGCGGGGCTTTAGCTGAGCTGCACTCTCGAGCCAGGAGGCGGTTTCCTCCAGTGCTTCATTCCTCCTCTTCTACGTCCTCCACAGATCGTCTGAACGTCCCCAGCATGCTGGTGCTGAGCGGCTGTGGGATCAGCAGGGCTGGGGAGCAGGCGGAGATCGCTGCCTTCTGTGCCCACGTCATGGAGCTGGATCTGTCTCATAACCAGCTGCAGGACTGGCACCAGGTACCTTCAATAAGAGCACGGCACCTTCTCGTCCGTTCTGTCTGATTGGACCTCTTGGAAATGAGAGCTATTGTGTGCAGATCAGTAAAATTGTGTCCAGCATCCCCAACCTGGAGTTTCTGAACCTAAGCTCGAACCCTCTGGGAGGAATGACCCTGGATCCACATTGTGCTCGAGCCTTTTCCAGAGTGCGGCGCTTCGTCCTCAACAACACGCAGGTGTCCTGGGAGACGGTGCTGCTGCTGACCCGGGAGATGCCCAAGTAAGGACGCCTTCATGCTGCTCATGCTCTATGGAGGCTTTAGCTTTTATTTTGGGTGGCTTGTGGGATTTAAGGTTTTTCTGCCAGTCTGACTTTAGACTTTAGGTATTCCGAGAAGACCAGGAACTGAAGTGGACACTCATGTTTGAGGAAAAGCTCAGAAGTTCCTGATGGGGTCCTGTAACTTTACATTTCCTAATTAATCTATGGCCTGACCTGAACATGTCCATACAGCTGTTTACCCCAGAAAGAAATAAGTGAGTGGTTGATTTTATACAGGTCAGACTGAGTTTTCACCCACTGGGAGTCGACCAGTGGGGCCAGGGGGGCCAGGGGGGCCAGTGGGGCCAGGGGGGCCAGGGGGGCCAGGGGGGGCCAGTGGGTTTCTTAATCCCCGGACCTCCGTCCGTCACATTCACTCTTGCCTTTGGGTCCGTCCTGCAGACTGGAGGAGCTGTTCCTCTGCCTTAACGAGTACAGCAACGTGGGTGTCTCCAGCGTGGCCTGCCCCACCCTGCGCCTGCTCCACATCACCGACAACAGCCTGAAGGACTGGGCCGACATCCGCAAGTTCGGCTCCATGTTCCCCTCGCTGGACACGCTGGTCATGGCCAACAACAACCTGAGCTCCATCCAGGACGGCAAAGACATCCTCAAGCGGCTCTTCCCCAACCTGCGCAACATCAACCTGAACAACTCAGGTGAGCAAAACTGAAAGGTGGGCTCAGCTCTCCAACTTCCTGTTCCCAGGCTGCTGACAGGAAGTAGCACAAACTACCAGGTCACTGCATCCTAAAAACTGGGTTGTGTGTAGCGCAGCGGGTTCTGAGGAGTTCTGAGGAGTTCTGAGGAGTTCTGAGGAGTTCTGAGGACAACAAGCTTGTTCTAATTTCTATCTGTGAGAAAATACGTGTCCACAAATGAATCAAGTGATTTAACGTCAGGGATCTCTTTAGACTCCCGCCCAGTCGAAGTCTCTCTCTGCCTCAGGTCTGAACCAATGGGGCGACATCGAGAAGCTGAACTTCTTCCCAAAGTTGGAGGAGGTGCGGCTGCAGGGGATTCCCTTGCTGCAGACCTACACCGACGCCGAGCGCCGCAGCCTGATAATAGCACAGTGAGTCTGTTCAGCGCCGGCTGCTGCGCCGCCTGTGCTCAGCCAGCTTTGTGTCCCTTCCAGGCTTCCTTACGTCTCCCTGTTAAACGGCAGCGTGGTGACTGATGTGGAGCGGGAGGACGCAGAGAGGTTCTTCATCCGTTACTACCTGGACTACCCCAAAGAGGAGCTGCCCTTCAGGTATGAGTGGCTGCAGCGGGCAGCGTAAACCCGTGCTGCCCCCCCTGACGGCCGTTTGCCCCCGCAGGTACCACTGCCTCGTAACCAAGTACGGGCAGCTGGAGCCCCTGGCTGAGATTGACCTCAGGCCGCGCTGCCGCGCACGGGTGGAGGTCCACTGCGAGGAGAAGGTGGAACAGGTGCGAAATGTTGCATGTGTGGGTCTTTGTGCGCCCTCTCCCGCATTAGCATCGGATCAACTGAATACTTGCATTCCTATTGGCCATCAAGCTAACGTGGCCGCAGAGGCTGGCGGCCTCGACTCACACTGACGACCTGCGATGTGTCTCAGGTAAACATCCGTTTGGATCAGACTGTTGCCGAGCTGAAGAAGCAGCTGACCGGCGTGGTCCGACTCTCCACCAACAGCATGCGGCTCTATTACATCGACAAGAGCAGTGCTTTCGGACCGGAGGAGATGAAGTACAGCACCAGGGTGCTGCACTCCTATGGCATCCAAGATGGCGACGAGCTGATGGTGGTGCCCAAGACCAAGTGAACGGCTGCTGCTGTGTGACTGTGCGGACTGATTATTGGATCCTTTTTAATTGTTTCGCTGACTGATATTTACAGGGAACCGTGTAACGAGCTCCAACACTCGGAGGGTAAACTGAGCACCACTAGCACAGCAGCGGTGGGCCGCTGGAAGGCTCAACGTGCACCCGCCCAGAAACTTCATTTAGCTTCACCATTAGAGCCAGTGGAGGCATCCGTCGCTCTGCAGGCTGAGACGCAGCAGCCGCTGCACACAGGGGGAGAGTAGCTTTACCAGCAGCTTTTCCTTTCAGGCATGTATCATAGCTCCGGCACAGGGAGGCGCTCCTCCTCGTTAGCTGCGGCGCTCCGTGTTGCTGTACGTTAGACGGCGAGGACGCCACAGGAAAGCCTTTACACCCGGCTCGTCTTGTCGTTTACTGCTGTGTTTTTCATGCTGTGCGTCGTTTCTTCCAACCCCCTGATTGTGGTCACGAGCTGTGGCCACAACCAGGGGGTTGATGTCATAACTTTAAGGTCTCAGCATGCGCCTGCTTCTGATGGGTGTTTCAGGGTTCCATCCAAGTGGAACCCGCGTCTGCTTACATGAAGATGACTTCATGACTAAATGGCCCGGCATTAAATGCAGGGTCATCCAGCTGTGAAAAGGGTAAACGCCATGTTTCTTTTGACCTTTGGCATTTTATGGGCTTGCTGGATGAAGCCGTCGGCCTCGTTGGGGGATTGTAGAGGATTTTAGTGTCTTTATTAAGGGAGGAAAGTCATCTTTTCTATGAATTTAGGGAAATATCAGGATGTTTTATTTATTTCTTCCATTTTTCTGCTCACAGATGTTGTCAGACAGCACCTGCTGATGTGGCTTTATAGGTGGGTGTGTGGAACATTTGCCCCACACCTGTAGGACTGCAGGTGTGTTCAGTGCTGCCACCTGCTGGTCACAGTAAGGCCTGGAGGGACTGTCTTGCCTTTGACCGTGTTTCTGGGGTCGTAAAGAGGGTCCAGAGTCGATTCTTTCTTATTTTTGTTTCTCGGAAGCTAAAAGTCTTCTTTTTCAGTCCATTGTTTAGCCTTCGGTTCAGGTCAGTCACATGACCCGTCCTTAGCATTTGAGCGTATGAATATTCCAACCAAAGATAGCTCACTGGGTTGTTCTTCTACACAGCAAGTATTGATCCTATTGTGAAGCCTTGGCCTGTCTAAGTGGAGAATGGACGTCTGACAACTGGTGCTATTGATTTTCTCCTCTGTAGGAAGCGATTCTTCATCCCACCACTGACTCGTGAAGCCACAGTATGAAATATTCACAAAGTGACGGTTTGGAAACCAGGATGTGGTTTTGCACTCTTGGCTGATGTGTTGTTTCCTTGTGAACAAACCTCCCTTCTCACTGTCCTAATTAACCACTTTTAACCACTATACTTGAATATAATGGACGTTGTGATGAGGGATCGCCCCTTTCCTCCCGCTAGCGCTGCTTTAGCGTGGACGAGCATGAATCACAGCCATAGAAACCAGCAGCACCGCTGGCACCAAATAAACCCGTCCCTATATTATTAGCACCACGTTTGCAGTGAAAATGTTATTATGGGGTGTTATTTATTAATTTATTGCATTTCCTTAGCATATTGTTCTTTTATTTGATGCATATTTATGGAAGAAAACATTATGGTGTTTGTTATGTCATAAATGAATTGTGTTATTTTATTGACAGTATTGAAAACGGCCACTTTTCCTCTGCGAGGCTGTTGTTGCGTTGCAGTTGCAGCCAGATACAGAACGGCATCAGATAGAATGGGCTCGTATGGATCTGATATGCCATGATGACATCGTCACCTGCCACGGCTCAAGTGCCACAACAGACCTCGAATCTGGCTGCAGCTTCGTTACGTCTGAGATTAATTACTGTGATCATTCCTGTGAAAATAACCACCAACCAAATGGTGGGTTCCCCTGTCTGCTCACCCCTGAAGCAACGTTCTGGGAGACACTGTGGAGATTTAAGCTTCAGTTAAATCGGATGTTTAATCATGTCAAGCAGGCGTATTGGGGCATTTTTGGGGCACGCACGTTAATTACTGAGTCCTAAAATCCATCAGTACATGATGATGGTTTAAATTTCTTGTTTTTGTGTTGTTTTCAGGTATCACCTGTTAATAATGCAGAGTTTAAACACCCTCATTGCTTAAATATGCAACATGCGACGCTGGAGGATGTTGAATAGAACACGTGCAACTACTCTGAAAACTCCTAAAAATGGCAAAAGGTTCAATGTTATTACAGACTGTGGTTTAAGGCTTACAAGTAGTTTTTGAAATAAAATATGCCACACTTAACTCTTTATAATCAGTGGAAAGTAATAGAAAATGCATTTTAATAACCTGAAGTAAGACTGGTGTGTTTATTGGATAGATGTCAGTGATGATGTCATTGGATGGTGAATAAACGACTATGGCTCCTTAGTGACGTGCTTGTTTCCTCCAGGAATCACTCTCAGCCATGATTTATGAGGAGACCCCTTAATTTCATATATACTCATTTAATCTGAGAATTATTAAAAGGTTTGTTTAAACTAGAAATAGTTTAAACATTCTATTTTAGTGCATTTGTCCTTTACTTACGTCCATTTAGACGCTAATTAAAGAATTATAACAAGTGAGAAACGTGTTGATTCTTCAGTTTTTCCCTTTTGTTTCTTAATGAAGGAACTCTCTGTGTTTACGTCCATTGCCATGGCGACGGTGTAGGGGGCGGGGTCCCGCCTCGGCTGGATGACGCTCGCGCGGAGGCACCGACCAATCAGAGAGCAGCTTCTTCGCCGGACTGACGTCACTCTTAAAGCGAGAAGAACCGTTAGATGATGGCCGGAGAGTCCGACTCCTCCGCGGCGGGAGCTGCGCTCCATTAACCGGGATTTCTTCACCCAAACAGCCCAAGAGCTGCAGGACTCTCCATCCGTGACGGCTCCTCGTCCGCCGCAGTTTATGTTGCGCTCTAAAAAACAGCTGAAACCAGCCGCAAAGATACTTTTGGGGGCGTCTCCGTGTCCGTTCGGATGAGCCACAACCGTGAGGTGAGTGCATTATTCGGCGACTGCAACCTCACTTAAACTTCACAAACCTCGGTGGCATTCTTAGAACAAAAGGACAAGAGACTGATTTATTAAACTCTACCAGTCTTGCTATTGTTATTATTTAAACGCGCGAGCCTTGTGGGTTCTGGACCCCAAAAAGTTAATATTTTGTTGGGCAATCTGAGATGTCGCACCCTAAAATTCAAATGTGAAATACAGTGGGTAATAATAGAATATGATGTTTCTGTGAGACACTTTGAGATGACACTGAGTCGGTGTGGCGCAGTAGTCCCGTCCGCACCAGCCTGAGGGAGCCACCTAGCCACCTACCTAGCCACCTAGCCAGCCACCTAGCCAGCTACCTAGCCACCTACCTAGCCACCTAGCCAGCAACCTAGCCACCTAGCCAGCCACCTAGCCACCTACCTAGCCAGCTACCTAGCCAGCTACCTAGCCACTCACCCAGCCAGCCACTCACCCAGCCAGCTACCTAGCCACCTAGCCAGCCACCTAGCCAGCTACCTAGCCAGCCACTCACCCAGCCAGCCAGCCAGCTACCTAGCCACCTAGCCAGCCACCCAGCCAGCTACCTAGCCACCTAGCCAGCCACCTAGCCAGCTACCCAGCCAGCCACTCACCCAGCCAGCTACCTAGCCACCTAGCCAGCCACCTAGCCACCTACCTAGCCAGCTACCTAGCCAGCTACCTAGCCACTCACCCAGCCAGCCACTCACCCAGCCAGCTACCTAGCCACCTAGCCAGCCACCTAGCCAGCTACCTAGCCAGCCACTCACCTAGCCAGCCACTCACCCAGCCACTCACCCAGCCAGGTACCTAGCCAGGTACCTAACCACCCACCTAACCAGCCAGCACTTCACTCGGTTATGCGACACGGTGGGCGCTAAGTTTCCCCAGCGTCCGCCTTCTCTCAGCCCCCTTCGTGGACCCTCTGCAGGCTCCTGCACCGCTGCCATTAGCCGGCAGCCCTCCGGGGGTCCGACCGGTCTGATCACGTGGGGAACGCGCACGCGCGCAGCGAACAGCCTTTCGGTGGCGTCCAGGCCATCGGCCCGGCGGGCGTGCCAGGGCGGCCCCTCCCCCGGTGGCGGTGCCCCGCACAGCGGCCTCGGCCCGGGGCTACCTCTGCCCTTCCCTGGGGCAAACGGCCGATGATCTGACTGGATGCGCGTTATGATTCAGGTCTTTCACAGGCTCAAGTCCTGGAGCTTGAAAAACCACAGAGGGGTGAGAAATTCCGGTTTGCTCTGTGGAAGTGCGAAGCAGAGCAGAGGCGGGCACGGCCGTGCTGGATCCGGTGTCTCTGGCACCCGATCCGTGCGGCAGTGATAGTGGAGCGGATCGGTTACGCTCGAAGCTGCTCCTGGACCTGGCTGCTGCTCCCAGTAACGTGGTGTCGCCGGTGGCCCAGCAGCTGCTGGTGCACAAACCTGCTCGCCGCTCCTCTAAGAGCTCGCCGGAATTCCACGGAGTGTTAGGTGACCTGCAGAGGTCAGAGGTGACGCTATATTTACCGCTCTGTAACTGGAGCTGAGGCATTCTGGATCCCTCTGCTCCTGCTATCGCCTCACACTGGCTGCTGCACCCCCCCAGTGGCTCCCTGTGCCTCCCGTCCATTGGCCCGAGCACCCGGAACAGCCGGGAGAGCCCCTTCAGACCAACCTAAGCCCCCACCACCTCCCTTTATTCTCCCAGTCCCCCTCTGTAGAAGCAGGACGACATCATTTTGGGAATTTTCTTTGCCTCGGGAATACTTTCTGCTGGGACATCCCATCAGGTGATATTTGTGGATCATGGTAGAAGATCTTTGGCGCAGCCTCTGTAGCAGATTGACCTGTAAAGCAGACGTTAAGGTTCGGTGACTACATGTGTGTCCCTGCAGGCGTCGTCGCTGAGTGCCTGCCCCGTGGGGGGGCAACAGTAGGATGAGCTGCCCCAGACTGGACTGACACACCAGCCAGGGATCCAGCAGGTAGCCTATGGAAACATGTGGTACTGACGCAGCCGACGGGGCCACTGCTGCTTCTATAGCCGCTCACCAACACATGCTAACAGATGCTAACACATGCTAACAGATGCTAACAGATGCTAAGAAGCTGCTTCCTCCGTGGCTCCGGGTTCCCCCTGAATGCTTCGGGAGCGAGTCCTCCTCCTCTTCTCCCGTAGACAGAGGAGCTGAATGTTGCTCAGACCTGTGGCCAGTGGAGGCTGCAGCACATCGAGCTGTTCTGGACGGGGGGGTAGTGGGGGGGGGGGGGCATCAGTGTCATATTTTGAGGTATTTTTAGCTTCCAGGAACACTGAGTACAACTATTCATAGCTGGGGTGTCTGCTGATAAATCCCACAGTCTCCACATTAACTCCTGAAATCATTAACCTGCAATCATGATTTAAGATCAGTCAGTGATCGTTGCTGTCTCAGAGGAGACCTGGGGGCCACAGGGCTGGAGATGGGCCCGCTGGGGGCCACAGGGCTGGAGATGGGCCCGCTGGGGGCCAGTGGGCTGGAGGTGGACCCGCTGGGGGCCACAGGGCTGGAGATGGACCCGCTGGGGGCCAGTGGGCTGGAGATGGACCCGCTGGGGGCCACAGGGCTGGAGATGGACCCGCTGGGGGGCCACAGGGCTGGAGATGGGCCCGCTGGGGGCCAGAGGGCTAGAGATGGGCCCGCTGGGGGCCAGAGGGCTGGAGATGGACCCGCTGGGGGCCAGAGGGCTAGAGATGGGCCCGCTGGGGGCCAGAGGGCTGGAGATGGACCCGCTGGGGGCCACAGGGCTGGAGATGGACCCGCTGGGGACCAGAGGGCTAGAGATGGACCCGCTGGGGGCCAGAGGGCTGGAGATGGACCCGCTGGGGGCCAGTGGGCTGGAGATGGACCCGCTGGGGGCCAGAGGGCTAGAGATGGGCCCGCTGGGGGCTGCTTTGCCCCCCCGTAACAACATGTAATGAGACCAACTTTGGGCGTGTTGAACCTGTTTAGGGCTCCTGTGATCCGCGATGTGAAGCGGGGCCCTGTAGACGGTGACTAGCAGCCTGGTTAACCCTTAGTTCCCTGGTCTCGGCGGTGACTAGCAGCCTGGTTAACCCGTAGTTCCCTGGTCTCGGCGGTGACTAGCAGCCTGGTTAACCCTTAGTTCCCTGGTCTCGGCGGTGACTAGCAGCCTGGTTAACCCGTAGTTCCCTGGTCTCGGCGGTGACTAGCAGCCTGGTTAACCCTTAGTTCCCTGGTCTCGGCGGTGACTAGCAGCCTGGTTAACCCGTAGTTCCCTGGTCTCGGCGGTGACTAGCAGCCTGGTTAACCCGTAGTTCCCTGGTCTCGGCGGTGACTAGCAGCCTGGTTAACCCTTAGTTCCCTGGTCTCGGCGGTGACTAGCAGCCTGGTTAACCCTTAGTTCCCTGGTCTCGGCGGTGACTAGCAGCCTGGTTAACCCTTAGTTCCCTGGTCTCGGCGGTGACTAGCAGCCTGGTTAACCCTTAGTTCCCTGGTCTCAGCGGTGACTAGCAGCCTGGTTAACCCTTAGTTCCCTGGTCTCAGCAGTGACTAGCAGCCTGGTTAACCCTTAGTTCCGCTCTGAATCGGCCCTTCTGCTACTTTTAAATCAGGTTGTATTTTGTCAGGGCAAACAGACGGAGCTTGTTGCTGTGGTAACCATGACAACTGCTGGTTAACAGCACCTCAGGGGAGGCCTAAATGCAGCGTAGCCAGAGAGCACATGCTAGTGTGTGTGCTGTTGTTTCCATGGCGACACTGAAGCAAAGTGCATAGTTGCTTTTATCTTATCAGTCCTGCTCTCTGTGGTGGTCCCCCCTCTGGAGGAGGGCAGGAGGCAGCGAGGGGAGCCGGGGGGGCAACGCTGGGCCTGGCGGGGCTCTGGGGGCGGGGCTCTGGGGGCGGCCCGCCCGCCTGCAGCTCCAGATCCATACTCTGAATTATTGATCGCTCTGTGGTCACAGCGAGGAAGATGCTGGGGGAGGAAGCCATAGAGACCCGGAAGAGGGGAAATTACCGAGGAGAAATGGCAGTTAGGGGCAAAGCCGTGTCCCCGGGGGGGGGGGGGGCAGGAAAAGAGGAAAGGTTGAGGGGCAGATCACAGACATCAGCTGTACTGTAAATGAAGCCGGCCCAGACGAGCATCAGCAGCTCTTTTATTTATTCAGAGGCTGCTGAGCCTCTGCACCACCTGGCAGCAGCTCAGGGAACTCATCCACCACATTTCTTCTTCTATGCCTCTTTTCCCACTTGATGTTCCAATTTGTAGCTGCTGGAGCCGTGAGCAGCATTTAAAGCTCAACACGAGCTGATGGGCGCTACTGCAGGAGGCTTTCTGTGGGGTTCTGAGGGAGGCTTTAGCATCAGACAGCTTTATTGTGGCACGCACAACAAAACATGCTCCCTTAAAGCCAGTATTGTCTAACGTTGAAAGGCTTTTGGTGGATTTGTGAGGGTTGAAGCAGCAGTAGCGTAGCAGCAGCACCGTAGCAGCAGTAGCGTAGCAGCAGTAGCGTAGCAGCAGCACCGTAGCAGCTGCACCGTAGCAGCATTAGCGTAGCAGCAGCAGCATAGCAGCAGCACCGTAGCAGCAGCAGCGTAGCAGCAGCAGCGTAGCAGCAGCACCGTAGCAGCAGCAGCGTAGCAGCAGCACCGTAGCAGCAGCAGCGTAGCAGCAGCACCGTAGCAGCAGCACCGTAGCAGCAGCACCGTAGCAGCAGCAGCGTAGCAGCAGCAGCGTAGCAGCAGTACCGTAGCAGCAGCACCGTAGCAGCAGCAGCACCGTAGCAGCAGCACCGTAGCAGCAGTAGCGTAGCAGCAGCAGCACCGTAGCAGCAGCACCGTAGCAGCATTAGCGTAGCAGCAGCAGCGTAGCAGCAGTAGCGTAGCAGCAGCACCGTAGCAGCAGCACCGTAGCAGCAGCACCGTAGCAGCATTAGCGTAGCAGCAGCAGCGTAGCAGCAGTAGCGTAGCAGCAGCACCGTAGCAGCAGCACCGTAGCAGCATTAGCGTAGCAGCAGCAGCGTAGCAGCAGCACCGTAGCAGCAGCAGCGTAGCAGCAGTAGCGTAGCAGCAGCAGCACCGTAGCAGCAGCAGCACCGTAGCAGCAGTAGCGTAGCAGCAGCACCGTAGCAGCAGCACCGTAGCAGCAGCACCGTAGCAGCAGCAGCGTAGCAGCAGCACCGTAGCAGCAGCAGCACCGTAGCAGCAGCAGCACCGTAGCAGCAGTAGCGTAGCAGCAGCACCGTAGCAGCAGCACCGTAGCAGCAGCACCGTAGCAGCAGCACCGTAGCAGCAGCAGCGTAGCAGCAGCAGCACCGTAGCAGCAGCACCGTAGCAGCAGTAGCGTAGCAGCAGCAGCACCGTAGCAGCAGCACCGTAGCAGCAGTACCAATCGTGCTAGCATTGAGACGCTGCTATGCTAAGTATTGATTTGCTGATGGACTAATGCTTGTCTACTTTTGTGGTTGCAGTCCACGCAGCCTTTCAGAGGCGGCTGACAGAGCAGCGCTAGCATGTCGCGCCTCTCCTCCACGGCCAAGCGCTACGCAGGCTCCTCCTACTCCGGCCACTACGGCTCCTACAGCTCCTCCCTGACTCCGGGCCTGGGCTCCTACGGTGAGCGGGACCGGCTGTCCTCCTACGTCTCTCCCATGTCCTCTACCTCTTCCTCGGGCTACTGCTCCTCCAACTATCTGAGCAGCTCCACCGCCCGCAGCCGCAACTACAGCACCTTGTCGGACCCGGACCGCGACCGTGGCCGGACCGTCCCCCGCACCGACATCCTCGGGAGCAGCAGCAGCCGGCGGAGCGAGAGCCTCAGCAGGACGCCCGTTAAGAGCTGCAGGGAGTCGGGACTCAGCGGGGGGGGCGTCCTACGCTTGCTACAGCTCGTACCCTTCATCCTCCGCCCCGTCCAGCTACCTCTCCTCCTCACCGGCGGCCTCGGGCATCTCGCTGTCCCGGCGAAGATCCGTCTCCCAGAGCGACCTGAGCAGAGACTTGGCTTCCCTGGGCCTCGGCGACGCCTCCTCCTCCTCCAGCCCCTCGTCTTCAGCCCTGCGGAGCTACCGCAGTCGCACCAGCGATGTCTCCACTTCCTACGGCAACACTTCCCGCCCGGCCTATTCAGGCCTCTCGCGGAGCTCCACCCTGGAGACCTTTGGCGGCAGCAGCAGAAGCTACAGCGCCTCGGCGTGGGAGCCCGGCAGCACCGGGGGCCCAGCCTCCCCCAGCAGGGCGGTAAGAGCCTCCCCTGTGTGTCTGCATGTCAGCCTGTATTGTGTGTGTGCCCTCATCACTGTTGGGGGGTGTTGAGTCCTCTGGCTCTATCCACGGGACAAAAGAGGGGCCGGACGAGTTCTTATTGTTCCGGTCTCAGTTTAATGTTACTGTCCAGTCCAGACTGTGGCTGGAAGGTTCCGAGCAGCAGTCCCGACCCCTTTGGGCCCCTGCAGTCACTCTGACAGCCCGACATTTTCACCCTTTCTTGCCTATTTTGCACCAATAATTCGAGCCCCAACGTGATGTCATCATCCGAGAGTGGCGGCGCGTGCTCGGATGATACGCGCCGCGTTTGCGTGCGTTGGACGTGGACGTGGACGTGGACGTGGACGTGGACGTGGCGAGCAGCTGGAACGGCATTTTCATTTACCGTCCAGCCGTTAAAGTTAGGTTGATAAACATCCAGGCCAAGGATCAAGCGGCGGATTTTCCCAGATTTGGGAAACATGAAGCATGAAGCATCAGGTAAGAGCCTCAAATATAGTAATTCAAATAATTATCACGCATGTTCATTACCAAACGTCTGCAGGTCGTGATGGCAGTAAAATAATGAAGCAGTTTAGTCAGTTAATGATATCCAGAAATAGCCATTCTGCTTTTTTAGCCATTCCCAGAAAGTTGTCCAGCGCAGTTTCACAGGAAACTCACTTTTGATCCGTCCCTCCAAGAGATTAAACCGCAGCCTGTTTTAGTCAGTAATAGATCATTAATAGAGCGAATGCATGGTTGGGACGGTGGTTACACAACACCACCTCAGGATTCCTTTACCATGTTGTGTCACTGACTACACGTTTTTCTAATTTGAACAGATCCGTGGCCCTGGCGTCTGAGGGCCCCCACGCTGGTGAAGGAGACGCTCGGGATGATTGTTGCTGGTTGTACATTTCCACCAGTGGAAAAGTTGCAGGTTTTGTTTAAGTTCACACGGTGTTTGAACCACACGGGGGCGCTGTTGCCCAAGTTAACTTTACAGCATTAAAATGATCCACGAGTTTTTAATGTGCCTTTTATTTGGTGGACAGTCTTAAAATGTCACTTCTTTTTGGATTTAATGCTACATTCATTCTTCATTATTCTCGGGCCGCCACCCAGCAGGTCGTTACCCACGTATGGCGACTGGTGACGCGTCGATGGGCAGCGGCGATACAAGGTTACGCAACACAGTAGATCAAAGCCCTGTTTGGCTTTGGACAATCAAAGCTTAAAGTCTCTCTGGAATCCAAAACATCAATTTGAACCAGCTCTTCCATGACAACGTTTCCTAAAAACCTCCTCATAACTTTTGTTTAATGCCAACAGTCAGACACAGACGTTGGCGACCTTGGCGACACGTGACCTCTTGGGTGGAGGTCATTTGGGGCATGAAGGCTGGGTCACCAGTCCAGGACCTGCAGCAGCACTTTAGTTTCCAATCAACTGAATGATGTGTATGTTAGCGGGTCCAGGAGGTAGATGACGTGTAACCGTGGCAACCTGAGCCCCCCGCCGAGCAACGTAACGTGTTACACAACCTAAACTGAGCTCAAGATGAGGGTCGGCCTGTGACAGTGGGTATTCCTGGACCACGATGATGCAGGACCCACTGACCCACTTTAGATCAGCACTAGCTGGGATCAATGGAGCAGAGGAGGGATCAGAGGACGGATCAGAGGAGGATGGAAGAGGTCACAAGTGTGTGTGCGTGTGCGTGTGTGTGTGCGTGTGTGTGTGCGTGTGTTGACCTGATTCACCGTGTCACTGCAGTCATCTGTCAGCTTTATTAAATTCAGATTCAGCCACGACCCGATCCAGATGAACCAGAAACGTTATCATCTTTGGGCTCCTGGTGTTCTCAGCTTTTCACACACACTCCTGAACTCTCCCACACACACACTCCTGAACTCTCCCACACACACACTCCTGAACTCTCCCACACACACACTCGAAAATCAGCCCGGTCAGCATTAACTGGGGGGGAAGAACGTCCCGTACGGTGCCGACAGTAAGTGTTCCGGAATGTTGGTACAGGCCTCCGTCAACTGTCAGGCTGATATGGCCCATTTAGATTAGTGAGAGCTGTTTCCATGGCGACTGTTGGCTGGCTCCTCCTAGATTTTGCTGCTTTATCCCATTTATTATGACAGCAAATCCCTGTTAGCATCAGACATCAGGAAACAGACCCCGACCCTGACCCCAACCCCGACCCTGACCCCAACCCCGACCCTGACCCCGACCCCGACCCTGACCCTGACCCCGACCCCAACCCCAACCCTGACCCCGACCCTGACCCCAACCCCGACCCTGACCCCGCTCCCCAGCTCACCCTGTTCAGCCCGCTGATGGAATGTGTCCGTCGCACGCGTGAGCTGCATCCTCACACCCCGGGGCCGGCCCTGGGTCCAGGTCACTGGGTCCGGACCTGGGACCAGCCCTGGTCCGGCCCCAGGTCCAGGTCACTGGTAGTACCCCACAGACTTCACTCTGTTTCAGTGTCTCTCTGGAGGCAGGAACAGAAGGTGTGAGGAGTGGGACAACCACCAACTCTTCTACGTTTACGTGTAAGGATCAAAGAGATCAGAGAGATCAAAGAGATCAGAGAGCAGCCCGTTGGTGCTTGTGAACCAGCCACATTTGGGTCCTTCTGGAACCACCTACAGTCGTCCAGGTTCAGAACATCATTAAAGATTCGAGCATCTAATTTTGGAGGTGTTCGCTGCACCATCTGGGTCCGGGTCCGGTTCCGGTTCCGGTTCTCCTCCTACACGCGTGGCAGCTGGCAGGCTTCTTGTCCTGATCACCAGTCTCCTTGGGTCGCAGCACCCAGCAGGGCGACTTATGACGTAGGCCGCGGCCCTGGAGGCGGCCGCTGACGTCAGGCGTAGGCGGTGGAAGGGGGCGGGGCCTCCCCTCAGCGGGGACTCGGTGCGTGCGCGTTATCACAGAGGCTGAAGGTGCACGGAGGATCGCGTCCCCGGTCGATACCAGTGGTTACGGTCAGATTCTCGCGTCGCTTTGCGCGCTTTTCTGCCGCTTTAGCCGCGTTGGAGCTGCGGCCACGCGCAGGTTTGCGTGACCGGGACCAGGTTCCAGGTTCCAGGTTCCAGGTTCCAGGTTCCAGGTTCCAGGCGAGCGCAGGAATGGCTGAATAACGTAGCGGCAGCAGAGAAGCCCCCCGCCCCCGCCGCAGCGTCCCCTGCCCCCGCAGCAGCATGCCCAGCCTGCGCCAGTCGTACACGGTCACCGTCCCCGAGGAGCCGCCGGCCGCCGCCTTCCCCTTCCTGAAGCCGGACGCGCGGAGGAAGGGCAGCGTGTCCGGCTCCGCGCTGGTCTCCACCTTCGTCGGGCTCATCATCCACCAGGCCAGGGTAAGAACCGCTGTCCAGCAGAAGGGTCCCGGACCCGGTTATTGCTCGGACCCGGTGTCGCAGGAGGAAACCCGGGCTCCTGCACGCGCTTATGTAACGCGCTTATGTATGTTAATCCGCCTCGCGCACCGCGGCTGCTCGTCGTGCTCGTGAGTTCGCATTTGACCGGGAAAGGCACCGAAATGCGGGTGTTTTCTGCCCCATCGGGAGCTCTGGGTCCAGGACTTAAAGCTTTTATTGATCTGACCCCCCGGTCCTGGACCCCCCAGGTGACCCTTCACCGCTGGGTTTTTCCATCCTATAATTTCCCCAGCGATCAGATGTGGAGGAATGCTTCGGTTTGCCCCGCCACCTTGCTGCTGCCCGCGCGTGCACGTGTTCTTTGGCTCCAGAGTCCAGCCAACAACCACGTTTGTGTTACGCAACACACTCACATCAGTTGTAGCTCCTCCCACCTCCCCTCCTCCCCCCCTCTGCCAGGGAAGAGCCTTCACAGTAGGGGGGGGTCTGCATGGGTCTGTTTCCTTTCATCTTCCAGAGATGCAGCTTTGATCCTTCAGCAGCAGCTGTATGACACCTGTATGCACTATACATATATACGTATATATATAGGTTATATACTGCCTGGCAGAGGTCGGTGCTCCCACAGCTGTTTTTGTGGATGGAAGTTTGTACATCTAAACACCCATAAGCACACATGCCCCCCCCCCCCCCCCCCCCCCCACACACACACACATCAGCGTTCATTATATCGCCCGTGGACGTTTGATTCTTCAGTGCTTCGCTACAGCGTCCCTGGTGCTGGTGGGGGTGGTGGTGGCGGGGGGTGGGGGGGTGATAGTGGTGGTGGGGGTGGGGGGGGGGGGGTGGACGTCCTCACGGCTGAACAGCACATGAAAGTGCAACAACAAAGCTGTTATGTAACGAACCAGCACGGTTCTGTTGTGATCGCTCCGCTGGGGTGATCAGGGATTATGTCACATGTCCCGTGGTCCCGTGTGTGTGTGTGTGGGGGGGGGGAGGGGGGGGGGGGGGGGGGGGGGGGCGTCCTGGCAGCCACGCTTGGCCACAGGCTGCACTTCTGTTTACTTGTTTGTGTACGAGTGTGAGAATGTGACGTACGTTCTCCATCAGATGAAGCCCAACGTGTGTGTTGT
>NC_042295.1:15816213-15933713 GCF_901000725.2 Takifugu rubripes | reverse complement strand
GCCTCCATGTCTGCTCAGAAGGGCTACGGTGAGGTGAGTCTGATGGACTGCATGCGGCTCTTTACCAAAGAAGACATTCTGGACGGCGACGAGAAGCCGGTAGGCAGCACCGGGGGGGTCGGAGGGTGTCGGGGGGTGTTGGAGGAACGTCGGGGGGGGGTCGGGGGGACATCGGGGGGGTGTCGGGCCTCTTTTCTCCTGGCTGCTGCACTCACACTCGTGTTCTCGCAGACGTGTTACAGATGCAAAGCCCGGAGGAGATGCACGAAGAAGTTCATGATCCAGAAGTTCCCCAGGATCTTAGTGCTGCGTATCCTTCTCTGAGCCAGCAGGGCTGTGAAGCGTTGCACAGACGTGCACAGACGTGCACAGACGTGCACAGATGTTCCTGGCAGATGTTCCTTGACTCAGTCCCGTCCAGACCTGAAGCGTTTCTCTGAAGCACGGCGAACCAGCAAACTGTCCACCTTTGTTAACTTCCCCATGAAGGACCTGGACCTGCGGGAGTTTTCTCCTGAGAACAGCAGTAAGGGGGGGGCAGATGGTCCCAGTCTGGAGGACCTGCTCCTGGATTTCCCTCATTTCTCTTTGTCTCTCGTTGCAGCAAATGCAGTCTACAACCTTTATGCAGTGTCCAACCACTCAGGCACCACGATGGGGGGCCACTACACAGCTTACTGTCGCAACCCCAGCTCGGGAGAATGGTACACCTTTAATGACTCCAGGTACCTTCATCCATCATCTCAGTCACAGAATCTGAGTCCAGGCAGAAGCTCGTGACCTTGGGCCGGTCGTGAGAGCTCACCTGCTCCTGCTGGAGCTCCTGACAGAGCAGAGAGCCTCTCACATCTGTTAATATCAGCCGTAAAAACCTGCCCTCTCTCATCGGCCCCCTCACCTTTCTCCCTCTAGAGTAACGCCAATGTCCTCCAGCCAAGTGCGCAGCAGCGACGCCTATGTCCTGTTCTACGAGCTCGCCACCTCCTCGCGCATGTGAGGATTCCTGGAGGACGGCGGCCCGATGACAGCGAGGCGGTGCCCAGGCCTCCCTCTGATTGTATTTGGTTCACACACGTACCCACAAAGACACAGGAGCCACCAGGCTGGAGGCGAGAGAGGCTGGATTTAGCCCTGATCCATAAGACCCCAGTGTGTGTGTGTGTGTGTGTGTGTGTGTGTGTGTGTGTGTGTGTGTGTGGGTGTGTGTGTGTGTGTGGGTGTGTGTGGGTGTGTGTGTGTGTGTGTGTGGGTGTGTGTGTGTGTGTGCACGGCAGACTAGCACAGGGCAATAATAACTCTCTATGCACTGCAAAAACACCCTCCTGATGCGCCTTCTGCTCCTCATCTCTCGTCCCCCCGAGAGGTTTTTCTGTTTCGGACTGATGTTCCTCCGCTGTGTTCTGTCTCACCACACCCCCCCTTTGAACTGTGTGTGATGAAATGTGCGCACGTTTCCCTATCGGGGCTGCTCTCAGACCACCGGCCCTGCTGGTCTGGTTCCCCTCCATCGCCACCTGCACCTCGACACGCCCGCGTCTCCTCTGGGGTTCCTGGGAGGCCGGTGGCACTGTGAGCGTTCCGTGGTTGGGAGGACGACCCTCCGCTGTTGTTCCTGTTTCTGCTGCGTGTGGCTGCTACTGATGCGTTCAAAAGTGCTGTGAATGGATGAGTGAACAGTTGAGATCTGCTGACGTGAGGTGACGGTGGATCATGTGACGGTGGATCATGTGACGGCCCTCATGAGGACGTTCCCTCTCTGGTTTCATGCCATTGAACAATAAGAATGTTTTCATGAATAAAAACACACTATATCTGTATATTTTTATATCCTGATGCAATATAGAGAATGTACTTCAATGGTGCTGAAAACGACCCGTAACTGTTTTAGTTGGTTTGTTTCCCGTCTCAGGAGAGACAGAAAGCGATTATTTATGCTGACAGGTGAAAATGTGAAGAGTCACACTTTTTGACGGTGGCAGTCAAACACTCGAGTATCTGAATATATATGAATAAACGTTATCAAGAGGCTGCTTTTACCACTTTGTCTTCCTTTCATGATATTCTTCAATGAAATGTGTGTGTTTCATGGTACAGTTTAGAGTGTAATTGATGCAGAAAATCAGTTTAGACATTTTACCCAGTTATAATAAAGTCTATTTTAATATTTAAATATAAGAGGACGTCATACCTATTATTACCCACTTTTTGCACAACTTTAGTGACAAAGCTTTTTAAATGAATTCCTGCTGCAGTTATTAAAGAAAGTAAAGACAGATGTTACTTAACTAAACCTTTGTAAACCTTGTTTACATGCTTCATTTTATCTGACACAAAGAAACTGTTGCATCCGTCCATGAACATAACTGGCCTGAGGTCCTATTTCAGTGTTTCTTCCTCATTTTGTTCTTCTTTCATCTTTTTCTGCAAAGCTACGCGTGTCACTTTAGGGGTCACACGCAGGGTTTTGGAGGTTGTTTTGACCTGACTGAAAAGAAAAGAAAAATAGAAGGGCCAGGAATAAAGTTTAGTAATTATGAAGACCACATGAGGCATTGGGTCACCATATACATTTGGGAATTTGTAAGAGGAACAGGATTAATAATTGTCTATAAATGGGTTTTTATTGCTGTTTTTTTAAAATATCTAAAGGTTAAACTGAACGCTGTTGCAGTTCTCGTCCCTGACCGCAGGGTGGCGGTAGAGCACCGTCGTGTTTGCTGCCGCCTTAAAATATCAAAGAAGAAGAAGTTGTGCACTTTGAAACCATTCGGCCACCGTAGATCGTATTACAAAGGTGAATTGATTGTTTAAGAAGCTAAACTCTAACACGCTTCGATCATCCATAACTTGGACGCTAGTTGTAATTTAACAAGTTTGGGCTCTCAGGCTCGGAGCAGTGACCGCCCGCCGCCTGGAGGCTTCTCCCCGCGCCCAGAGCCGCAGCAGCAGGGAGCCATGCTGGCCGCCATCGCCCGCTCCGCCTCCAACAACCGTAGGTTTGCTCGGTGCCCTCTGCCCGCTGTCGGGTGTCCGCGGGTCGGTCGGTCCTGTGCGACGCTCGCTTTAGGATCCATTTGTGACTTGGATTCTTTCATTGTTCTTGGTTTGGGTTTCCGTGAGCGGATATATGTGAAAGGTCACCGGGTCGCTTCCATTTCAGATGCTTTAAGGACGTTTAGAGAATGTGTTGCGCAAGGGCACATCAGCAGTGCTCCGGCACCTGCTCCTACGACCAGAACATGTTGTTTTAAGATATTGTAACCTGAAATGCGGGACGCCTGTGTCACAACATAGTTTTCTATCCTCCGCAGGCCGGAGCTGGTGGTCCCCCGGCCAGGCTGTGGTGCGAGCCGCGGCCTCATCAGGTGGCCCCCGCCCCCCTTACACCACCCTGGCCGTCAGTCAGCCCCAACAGTTTGTCACGCATGTAGAACTGCATCGTCCAGAGAAGCTGAACGCCATGAGCAGAGCGTTCTGGAGGCAAGAACCTTTTTGAACCTGGACCTGGTGTTTGTTTTTAAGGACAAACATGTGATTTATTGTGGATCTATTTCCCATTGAATGTGCCCACATTTGGGGGGTTATTGACGGTGTTTCTCCCAGAGAGATGGTGGAGCTCTTCAGCGAGCTCGCTGGGAACCCCGACTGCAGAGTGGTGGTGTTTTCTGGAGCAGGAAAGATGTTCACAGCAGGTGGGGAAGGGTCGTCCAGGTCGCCGCTCGCCGGAGATGCTCTATTTTAAGCTCCGCCTCGTGTCCTTGTCCAGGTATCGATCTGATGGACATGGCCAGCGACGTCCTCCAACCCGTCGGCGAGGACACAGCAAGAATTTCCTGGAACCTCAGGAAGAAAATCGCAGAGTATCAGGAGACGTTCTCGGTGATAGAGCGGGTGAGACCTGAGGAGGAATGACTCCATCCCGCTACACATCCTCTAGAAATCTGGGATTTTCCTGTTTTTCCTTCCTCCTGCAGTGTCCAAAGCCTGTGGTCGTGGCCGTCCATGGCGCCTGTATCGGAGGAGGTATGACCTCACCGTTATCCTCTTATCTATCCGAGAGGTGGATTAAACGAGCTTAATGGGGAAAACGGAGATTTAAAGACAAGAATTTGTCATTTCTGCTACTAATTAGGTCCAGTGGGTTTGATCCCACTGGACCCGTTGCTATGGGAAACAAACCTGACGACCAACACGAACAGTTTAGTTGTAATGAACATTTTCGTGTGTGACAGGCGTCGACCTGATCACGGCGTGCGACATCCGCCTGTGCACCCAGGACGCCTGGTTCCAGGTAAAGGTGAGTCGATGCAGACGTGGTGGATTTATGGGCGGCGCCAGCAGAAATGCACGTTGACCATCCGTTCTTCGGTTTCCTCGCCCCCCAGGAGGTCGACGTTGGCCTGGCAGCAGACGTCGGGACGCTCCAGAGGCTTCCTAAAGTCATCGGCAGCCGCAGGTAAACGGCAACAACCAAAAGATCCGTTTAGGAAAGGGACCGGTTCACGTGTTCGTGCTTCATTCCCGCTGCAGCCTGGTGAACGAGCTGGCGCTGACGGCCAGGAAGATGTTCGCCGATGAAGCCGCGAGCAGCGGCTTGGTCAGGTGAGGACGCGCCGTCGCCACGACGACCGCCGTCACAGCACACGTTACTGGCCCCTTTATGACCCGTTTCCCTTCACAGCCGAGTCTTCGCCGATAAGGAGGCCATGATGGCGGGGGCCATGGAGCTGGCCGGGGAGATCGCTGGGCGGAGCCCCGTGGGCGTGCAGGGCACCAAGGTCAACCTCCTCTACTCCAGAGACCACAGCGTCGCCGAGGGCCTCGACTACATGGTAACGCCCCCACACCCCCCCAGACCTGGTCCGGACCCCGAGCTGAACCCCCCCCCCCCCCCCCCCAAGACCTGGTCCGGACCCCGAGCTGAACCCCCCCCCCCCCCCAAGACCTGGTCCGGACCCCGAGCTGAACCGCTGATCTGTGTTTCAGGCCTCCTGGAACATGAGCATGCTGCAGACCGAAGACCTGATGAAATCAGCCCAAGCCGCCCTGGAGAAGAAGAGTCCGAAGACGGTGGCGTTCTCCAAGCTGTGAGGAGCCGTGTCAAGAATCTTTATTAAAGAACTATTCACCAACCTTGCAACTTAATTCACAACTGCAAGACAGATTTAAATAAAATGTTTAAATAATTTAAGCTAAAAGTGGCGTCTAGTGCGGCGTCTGCTTGGCCCGGAGCTTCTGGAGAGTTCTCTGGAAGGAGAAAAGCAGCGATCAGGGCTGAATCCAGACCAGCAGGTGGTTCTGGCTCCAGACGCTCACCTGGTGGAACTCCTTGGCCTTCAGCCGGTTCTGGCTGGACGCTTGCTGCCTGCTCCGCACGGCCCGTTGCTGCTTCACCTCCTCCAGCTGCCCGTACAGCCTGCACACAATCAGCTGCGGATCAGAACCGGGAGCTTCTGGACCGAGGAGACTGGTTAGTGTTGGGAGAACCTGCGAGTTCTCTGAAGCATCTCTGCGACCGCCAGTTTCCTCTGTTCTCCGGGGATCTTCGGGAGCGCTTCGGGTTCTGTCCTACCAGGAGCTTTGGGTCGGAGGGCTGATCCGGGACAGGTGGCAGTTTGGGAACGCTCCTCCGGTCTGGGATTGACCTTCGCTCCACCGCCGGCCAGAGGCTTCAGCTGCTCTCTGCTGTCTGACCCACTGCTCCGAGCTCCTTTGGTTCTGAGAGTTTGGGCCCTGCGGGACAACTTCTGGAGGAGCACTTTGCGCTTGTGCTGGTGAAGGGGCTGCAGGGCCCCACCGGGCCCCCAGTCCACCTCCAGGGGCGTCGCTGGAATGAGAAGGAAGCGGCTGCTGAACCCATTGTTGACTCAGCAGGTTCCTGAGCGTCGTTACCTGGAAGCGTCGGACCGCTGCCACGAGGCTCCGCCGACCCGGGTTCTGCCTCCGCCGACCCGGATTCTGCCTCCTAGGAGAGAGAAGGGACCAGTGGAATCGCACCATAAACACACGCCCGGCCGTCTTTGCTCCGGTACCATATGGAGGCGCTGGTCTCCCCAGGGCGCCGCGTCCTCCGGGTCCTGCAGCGACGTGTCCGTCAGGCTCACTAAAGTGATCTGAGACTGCTCCAGAATTCCCTTTTCATGGTCCAAATCCTGAGCCTGAAGGAGAGCAGGGGGCTGAGAGTCCCACAGGCAGGACCCGTCCCCAGGTGTCAGTGGTCCAACAGAACCCCTGACGGGGTCCCCTGGCGCCGTAGCCAGCAGACCCACATCTGCTCTGATGGAAGGAGACTCGAGGACGGAGGCACAGATGTGTTCTGGAGAACCGACCAGCAGCGAGAAGGACTCCTGGGAGGCCAGGACACTGGTACCTGGGTCTTTGGCTCTGAAGAACTCCCGAGACTGCTCGGGTTCTAGAGAATGATTGGTTAGGGAGAAGGGCGCTCCAGGATCCCAGGGGGGTGGCTGCCCCTCAGGAGGGTTCTGTTCAGCCCAAACACTCATGGAGGCGTCTGCAGGGTCGTTGTGGGTGACCTCTGCCACCAGGAGGTGGAATGACTCCCAACCTGGAACAGGACGATCCCACATTAGCAGCACATCATGATCTGGACCGTCACATGACAGACTCGGGTACCTGGGCTCCTTCCTTGATCCGGATCAGCGGGACTGGTTTGGGCCCGTGATGCTGTAGGAGGGGACTCCTGGTCTGATGGACCAGTGACCTCATCCAAAGCCCCCAGGTCAACACGCGACCTTTCAGCTGCAGACAGGAGAGAGTTGGAATGAGTGAGCAGGTCCAAACCAGGAACATTTGCCGGACCTGGACGGATTAAAGCAAAGATCCAGAACCTTCGAGCTGCTGGCCAGCGGACTCATCCAGCTCCTCCGCTAGCGGCTTCATCTGGCTCTCCTCTGGGCTTCCATCAAACCAGGTGGTCAAATGTTCTGATGACAGCTGACCCAGCGGCTGAAGGTCACCGGGGTCCTGCCACTGAGGTCCGAATCGTCCGAACATCCGGGTCAGGGTGGAATCCCAGCCACTTTGATCCAGGCTCACTGAAAATGGGAATCCTGGCAGGTGACCAATCAGAGAAGAGTGAGCCGACGGTTGCCCGACCAGATGCTCCAGGTCCCGCGGGTCTGCTGGGACCATGGCGGGTCTGAGGGCATCCCGCTCCTGGACCGGACCGGCTGCACCCTCCCGCTGCTGTGAACAGAAATGGAGGCGAACTCTTTAGGAAAGCGTCAACATGGACAAATCTGATCCATTGGGATGATTCCAGACGGACCAGAGAATTCCCCGGTGCTGCTACGTGGTCCGACAGCACCGACGCACAAGCTGCAGAACTTTGAGTCCTCTCGTTCTCCTCCAGGTCCAAAAGGCCTGAAGCTCCAAGTGCCTGCACGTCTGAACCACCAGATTCTGCTGAGGAAGGAAACGAGAAGGTTGTGGACGGTTCTGGTTCTGGTCGCATGTGTGGGTCGGATACGGAATCCTCCTATGAATCTACCTGTTGAATCTCCAGGAGAGCGGAGCGAGAAGTTCAGCTCCCTCGTGTACTTGTCGATGATGCCCTGAATCCTGCTGCTGCTGAACAGCGTCTCCACAGCCGGACCTGGAGACTCTGGGACACGTTCCCCCGGGGGGGCGAAGACCGCCAGGAAATCTGCCCCCGCTCCCACGCGGATGAGGGGCGGCGATTTATCTGAGGAAAGACAGAGGTGAAGGTAACTGGTCCAGGAGAGCGTCACTGGTTCCAGACAGAACTGTACCGGAGGCTTGATCGGGGTCAGAGGTGACGTAGCTGCCGGTGGAGATGGTGGTGGTGGAGAGGCCGTGGGGATCAGGACAGGCAGCAGCCAGCACCACCTGGCCGACAGAGGAGCAGCCGTCAGGAGAGCTCTGACATCACAACTATGGTCGATGATGTCAGAGACGCAGACGCACTGAGCTCAGTTCAAGTGTAGAAACATCATCAAATGCATTTGATTCAATACATTTCTGGACGTGTCATTTCACATCATTGCTCAGCAGAGGTGGAGAGAGAGAGAGAGAGAGAGAGACACACACACGGACACACACACACACACGCAGAGGTGGGGAGAGACACACACACACGGACGGACACACACACACACACACAGGTGGGGAGAGAGAGAGAGACCCACAGACACACGCAGAGCTGGACACACACACAGGAAGGGACAGACACACACACGGACACACAGGGGAAGGGACAGACACACACACACAGACACACACACCCACACAGCTTCTCAGGGATAATCATAGAGGACTGAGAACTGCCCAGGAACTCAGATTTGGCTATTTTTCATCATTGATTCATGAGTGAACCTCAGAGGGGAGCAGCCATCTGGGTTCCGAGCTGACGAACACTAGTTAACGAGCTACTAATCAGGACCTCGGGCTGCCAGTGAAGCGCTTGCTAGCTTGTGCACATTTACCTCTGGAGCTCTGAAGGCCGCGAGGGTCGACCCACAGTCGTCCGCTCCAGACTCCGAGGACGGCAGGATTATATTTGAATCTGGAGGAGGGAGAAAAACCATCTCACCAATTAAAGGTTGCCTTGATTTCCCAGCAAACGAAGACTCCATATGTTCACAGCCCCCCCCCCCCCCACACACACATACCAGAGAGGGAGCATTGTGGGGACGACTGGGACGACCTCAGAACCCTCTCTGTCCACATGAGGTGGCTGGAGCTCCCCGAGCTGCTCTCAGAGTTCCTGGACCTGTTGAAAAGGTTCTGGCCACCAGGTGTGAGCGGGGGTGATCCTTCCTGAAGACCCTGGCCGGCACCATGTGAGGAAAGCCTCAGGCTTCTCTCCCATCCTGGAAATGAACAGGTTCACAAGCTATTCCTCTGATGGTAACAAGGTCCACAGATGGACCCTTCTACTCAATGATGCTGGTGACGTGAGGGTGGCGCTGACCCGTGTCCAGGCTGGGACTGAAGGAGGTCTCCACCTCAGGAATAGCACTCAGCTCATGTTGTCGACTCGTCTCCCAAACCCCCGACCTGACACGGGTCACTGGAGGCCTGGTGGCCTCAGAGGGACACACGAGTCCTGGGTGAAGGGAAGATGGCGAAGGTCCAGTGGACACATTCTGAAAGACCGGTTCTGAAGGAGAAGAGAAACGACAGTGAGGATTCATAGTCTCCCCTTTAAAACGCCGTGTGTGGTGTTCCACCTGGAAATGCCCCCTCCCAGCGGCCGGCTGCACTCGTATCGTCCTTCTGAGGCGTTTCTGATAAATCCCCTTTTCTTCCTGATGCGAATAGTTCCCAAAGAACTTGACTGGCGGCGTGTCGCCTCCCAAACGATCCCGTTTCCTCCTCTCCAGGGTCCACTTCCTCTGGTTCCCTCTGGTCCAGGGGCTCCAGCGTGGAGCCATGGGGCAGCCTTCCAGACTGGGCGGGGGCCGGTCCTGAAGCCAGATGTGCACCGTGTTTAACACTTGAAATCCCAAATCTAAAGGTTTCTGTCGTCACCCACCGTTGGCCGATGGGACGTCTTCTAGATGTGACAAAGTTCCTCCATTTCTCTGCTCGATTGCTTTTAATAAAGACTGAAGCAACCTGCGACGGATCTGACCCACGTTCCCAGACACCTGCTCCTCAGGTGAGGCCACTGGAATCGGCTCTGGCTAAGAAAGAACCAAACAGTCCAACGATCCCTCGGAAGGATTCAAACTGGGTCGTCCATCACCTACCTGGGCCTCGCTGGGCGGGTGTTGCCTCCTGTGCTCCACTTCCCTCGGCTGCCTGTGGTCCACCACGACCTGCTGCTCCTCTCTCCGCCCCCTGATGAGGTCTTTTGTGGGTCCAAGGGACAAAGGGTGCACAGGGTCTTGTGGCAAAGCTCCCATCCACCCAGGTCTCGCTCCGTCTCGAAGGCGCCCCTTTATTCTCTCCAGCAGGACTCCGGCCAGGCTGGGACAGACGTCTGCTGCATGGGGCCTGGCGTTGCTCAGAACAGACTCCACGTGTGCCCTGAGGTCCGGGGTGCAGGGCGCCGACACCGGCAGGTTCTCCCTGGGGTGCGTTTGGGTGTCCCGCAGGCTTGTTTGCATTGCAGAATTTGGAAGATGTGAAAGCGCAGCAGCAAGCTGTGATGACCACGTAGAGAGCGGAGGTGGTTGATGTGGCGGCGGCTCGTTAGCATCCATGCTATAACGCGTCTGCAGTGCTCTCTGGTAATCCTCCAGATGCTGGCGAGCCGCTTCCAGAGACGCCTGGTGCATTCTAAAGGAAACACAGAAGTAACCAAAATGCAATAAGTTACGTTGCCTGCCAAGAGCTTCCATTGAAGTGGGGCAAAGAGGAGAGAAGCCCACCTGCTCCGCTCCAGGAGCTGATGCTGGTGTTCTCTTATCTGCCTGCTGTGATCATCTTCACCTGGAGGGAGCGAAAGCTGGAGAACACAGGAATTATCGTTATTCCCCAATGAAACCAGTGCGATGAGCAACGTTTAGACAACTTCAAAGATGAAGCAGCTAAAACTGGTGGGAATGGGAATCGTATCCAGATGTGGAATATGTTGGAGGGTGAGCCTCTGCTGAGTGGGGCGGCAGATTATGAACCCTGATCCAGATTAGAGAATCAAGGAGAGACCAATCAATAAAGCAGCAGCTAAAGGGATGTTGAGGCGTTTCTTCAGCGGGCCTGTGGGGTAACGGTTAGCCGCAGTAGAGGGTATAGCAGTAGCACTGGGGTACATAACCTGCCCCATGCCCCACCCTCGGACTCTCCAGGGCATCTCTGCTCTACTGTAGTATGACCAGCCCCATCTTGTGATTAATGGGATTAATCAGATTAATCTTTCCCTATAACCTGTTTTTAACCCTGCACTGACATAAACAGCTGATGTGGCTACATTTTAAACTCCTTACGGATCACTGATCATTCTGAGGCAGGAGAGGGTGGATGCCACAGGGCTGGTGGCGCCACGATGAGGGCAGGGACGGGCCAGACAAGGCAGTCACAATTTCTGTGGAATTGTCCGGTATGGTTTGTTGTGTAAACCACTAAATCTGCGAGAAGTTGCAATATTAAAAAAATGATAAGAACAATGCTAAAAATATCTATGATCAAAGACCCTTAAAACCTGGAAGACCAAAGGTCAGATTCTCAGATCTTTTGATCATCAAATGTGCTGTTTGAGCCCATTTCTGCGCCAGTCTCGACCCGTTTAGACGTGCGTGTGCAGCTGCAGTTCTCTGCTCCGCCCATAGGTGGTGCTGTTGCATAACAGCTTCTACTCTTCCCAAACAAGGTAAGAGGCAAACATACCAAGAAAAGGGTGATGATTAACAATCTCTAAAGCTTAAATATCTGACAACCCCTCTACTAAAACAGGATGACACGAGATAAAACGATTAGAACTGAACATGCCTGAGTGGTTTCAGCCGAGCCGCCTCCATGATCAGAGATGATTGATTCTGGTTGGTGTTCTCCATGGGTGACGACCATCTGTAGCTGGTTTTTCTCCTGCTGCGACTCAAGCAGCATCTGCTCCAGCTTCGCCTTCTGCTCTTCCAAATCCCTGAGCAACGCGAGCTGCTCCAGCTTCGCTTTTTCAAGTTCCTCATTCTGTACAAAGGATTTGGAAATGGTGAGCACTACAATGCTGGAACCCTAGAGCAAGAACAGGTCACATAGAGAACATCCCTATGCTTCAGAAAGTCTCCCTCCAAGAGGCTGACAGCTCTTCGTGCTGCCAAAAGCAGTCTGGACAATCTTAGCGCTGCCCTCTAAAGACAGAAAGCTCCCGATGCCTTTAGGAGCCACACCTGCTTCCAGTTAGGGCTGGACCACAATCAGACCCAATCAGACCCAATCAGACCCACCAGAGTCCATTACAGTAGCCCAGCCGTGCAACTACCACCACTCTTTTGATGATGATCAAACAGCATTTAACTCTGCTAATATTAGAGAGGTAAATGTGCTCTAAAACCTATCTCTGGAACTATTAAACATATCTAAAGATTGTCTCTTTTGCATGTGCAGAGACTCTTTAACTCATCAGCACTGTAGTGGAAATGGAAATTTACCCATTTTGCTCGTTGGTGCCTCTTGACGCGCTCATCGGGAGGCTGCGTATCTGCGTCAGTGGACTCTTCTGACGCTTCCGATGCTGGAATAACAGAATAATTCCACTTCTGTGCTGCATGGAAGGAGCGTAAGGCACATAAACTGACCAGTTCTTTTACCATGATGGCCAGTTTGGTGGAGGTCAACAGGAAGCACGTTGCTCCTCTCCTCACTAGTCAGGGAACCGGTGTCCATGGTTGTGTCTCTCTCTGGGACGACAGTTGGCAACTCTGCTGGCGTCTCAGGCTCAAGCCACTGGTTTTTCTGGCTCCTGATTCGATCCAGAAGTTTCTTCAGTGGATGCTGAGGAGGAGCTTTCACTTGCTCCACTGAGGAAGGGAACAAGAGAAGCTTCAACAGAAGTGCTCTGATATTGGTCAGATTGAGTTAATACCTATTTATTCAAATCAATGACTTTATTTTTTAGAAAACCTTGACTTTAAGGCTCTTTCACCTGCAGCCGATGGTTCCTGTTCCGTTCTTCCAGTTTCTTGCTCTACGTTCTCCGACGATGGTGGCGCAGCTTCGTCCTGCGTGACGTCCAGTTCCAGGTCCTGGATACCTGCTGACAATTCTAGCAGAGGTTCAGGTCCCACCAAGTCGACGTCAACCCCTGAAACAGAAGAGCTGCGCTTTAGAAAGCAAACACTAAAACTGCAAATGGAATTTAAAAAGTAGCAAATGCGTTGAGAGTCGAGCCAATATTCTTAGGAATGTGATGGGTTCATACCCCTCTCTCCAGGATACATGTCTTCAAAAGCAAACTCCATCTGCCTCTGGAAGTCCTCCTCCAGCTCAGCTCTCTTGTAGAGCGGCTGGAGCATCTGAGGAGGCATCTTCGCCACCTGCTGCCTTCTTCTCAGCAGGTCTCTCTGCTGCATGTGCTCCAGTTCAACCAGTAAGCGCTCGTGATCCTAAAACAACACACAAAGGAGAGACAGTGATTTTCCAGATACGAGCCTACAGAATTTGTTCCCCATTTCGAACATTGACCTGCTCCAGATGTTCCCTCCTCAGAGCCTGCTGTCCTCTTAGATGAGCCTTCTCAAGCTGCTCCTCTCTCCTCCTCATCTGAACCACGTCCATTTCTTGCAGCCTCTTCAACTGCACCTCAGCTTCCTCGTGGGCATTCGGCTGAAGACACACACACATCAGATAGTTCTGCGAGGGCCAGTGAAACACCGAGTCACACTATGAAGCTTACCTGGTTTTGCTCGACCTCCCTTTCCACCATCCTGTCAGCCATGTGGTAATAAGTGGTGGCAAAAGCATTCGCATCCAATTTTCTGATTCTGTGTGGCGTCTTGAAATCAATGTTCTAGCAAATAAATGAGTTATATGATAACATAAAACAGAAATGTAGACTGAAAATAAGCTTTGTTCTTTAATGTTTGATCAATAGATGAACACAAACTGCTCATTTGATGTGCAATTGATATCCCTTTACTCTAAATGGGGTTTGAAAAGTCACCTGAATGGGCTTTGGGGGAGGCAATGGGAGACTAGCCACTCTTGCTGATCTCTCCTTTTCTGCCTCCAGTGCCTTTTTCCTGGCATTGATGGATCTATACGGAACAAAAATGAGCTGCTGTGCAATTTATTGTGATTACATGAAAGCCGAAGATGTCACGCTCACCGGTTTTGCCTCTCACAGTGTTGAAGCCTCTGTGATTTGAGCTCCTTCAGGGCTTCTCTAAAACGCTCCTCAGCCTTGGCATGATTTTCCTGCTCTCTCTGAGCTATGGCTGCCCAGTCTGGTTCCTTTACAAAAGGATATAATACAACAGATATTACTGCTATGGAACTGGCAACTAACATCTTTATACAAAAACAAGTAACCAGCATTGTCTTACATTTTCCTTAGCACTCCTCTGGCCCTGACCAAGAAGCTGGAGGCTCTCCTGGTATCGTTTCTGCAGAGTGTTGATCTTCTCCCTCTGCTCACGCTCCCATTCTTCCCTCAGCTCCTTTCCCAGCTGCTCCAGTTCCTGCTGCCGCCTCTGTTCAACCGCTCTCCGAATATTCAACGCAATGCCCCTCTGCTGCTCTCGCACCTGTGTGGAAAAGAAATGTCGGATTTTTGTGTCTTAATGTCTAATCATAATACATTTTAGGGATATGTATTTCCAGAGATATTCATCTTGATCAACCTACAACTGCTGGGATTATATTGCTATTAATAATTTAGAATGTTGCAGTTCTTGGAACCCTCAAACGAATAAAATATAGTAATTATCGCAAGAAAAACTTAGTTTTTGCAGAGACTTAAAATGGAATTTTGCGACAAAACTAATGTATATTTGAAAATGTGAAATGGACATCAATTAACAATAATTATCTTCACCGAATCTAATATGAATTGCTCAAATGAATTTGCCCTTAATTACCTTCGGTTAGATGCTTTGCAAGAAATGAGATTTTAAAACCAACACTACCTGTTGTATTCGCAGTTTTCGCCTCCTTTCATATTCTTCTCGTAAAATACGAGCCTCTTCGTTGGGGCTCAGTTTTAATCTTGCGACTTTCCTCTTCATTCTCCTCAAATATGCTTTTGTTCCACATTTCCCAAACACATATCTAAGAAACTCGGCGGTAGCTAGCCTTAGCTAGCACAACTAATTAGCTACGGGCACACTTCGCTTCATGATTCACGTATTCGCTACAATGATCACTAGATGTCTCGCTGTAAAAATGTGTAAAAAAAAAAAACACAACTGAAACTAAAAATAGTAAAAAATTAAAGGAAGAAATCGGTTTCACTCATGTTTTAATAATCATCCGCAATCACGTTCACTAAATAGGCAGAACCAAACGGTAATTTTAAACGTCACATCCGGTGATTTGAACTGCCCGCCTTAATATGGAGACTTCTCTTTGGTTCCTGGATCAAAAGTTCCTACCCTCATTATTGAATGTAAAAATCTTTCTCAATCCCTATTAACCAAAACCAGCTTTTTTAGTTTAGAATATTAATTGGATTCAACACGCAAAACTGTTTCATTACTAATCAAGCCGCCTATAATAATCATAAGGCTGCCTCCACACGGACAGAAATCCTGGTCGCACCGCTGTGATTCGTTCTCCGGGGCGCCTGGGGGCGGTAGCGGGACGGATGTTTTCCACCAGCACAACACAGCAACACAACGAAGAAGCTGGCTAGCGGGGAAGTTAGTGATAGTCCCTTAATGAGAAGCGATCAATATGGATCATTTCAGGATTTATATGGATCGTTTCAATATGGATCATTTCAGGATGCTATAAGAATGCACATTATTCTAAATCCTCCCTCGTCTATGTGTCACGAAGCCCGATTTAAGAGGTAGGGCTGATCATTTGAACCGAGGATTAGACTTTTAATCTGTCATGTCTGTGGAAACAGTTGAATGCGTTAATGAACCTGCTCGCTCTTCTGTTGTTCATATAACTCTGTGTTTTGCATTTTCCCGTCTCCCTAGCAACCATGAGTGGAGGAGGTACGTTCATAGGAGACCAACTAATTCTTGAAGAGGAATATGATGAAAATTATATACCGTCTGAACAAGGTACATTAAACTAATGCGAGTGATGTAGAATTAGGCAATGACACTATTGAACTAGGCTGTTTTGAAATGTCCACTTTACTTGGAAGCTAAATGGTGTATGTCCATGTATTGCATCTTATATAGCATCTTGGTGTTTCGAGTGTTTGTCGTGTCATCTCTTTATTCTTCACACCAGAGGTGCAAGATTATGCACGAGAAATCGGCATCGATCCCAACAGCGAGCCCGAGCTGCTGTGGCTGGCCAGGGAAGGCATCGTGGCCCCTCTGCCCTCACAGTGGAAACCCTGGTCAGGAAAAGAAATCACCTTGGTCCACCACCACATGGCCATGTTTAGTTTTCTGGACACTTTGACGTGAAGAACGTGTGTCCTGAATCTGCTGCCTCAACCAACAACCCTCTCACCAAAGTTAAGGCTCGAATATAAGACGAGCAATATAGGCGGCAGAAACGCTCATTCAAGTATTAGTTTTGGGTGGAACTTGCAGGATGTGGGGAACTTACCTGCCTGTCTGCACTTTCTGAGAGCTAAAGTTGTTCTGGTTTAATCGATCACATCTGAATCTACCGTAAATTAGAAAATAATTTCACAGATTTGTGCCCTAAAGCAGTGATGTTTTGGCTGTCGCTGCATCTCGGTGAAGCTGAAATAACCCATTTTCTGTCCTCCTCATCTGTCATTTGCAGCCAGAATGTGAACGGGGATATCTACTATTTTAACTTCTCTTCGGGGGAGTCCACCTGGGATCACCCGTGTGATGAGTACTACCGCACGCTGGTGGTCCAGGAGCGCGAGCGAACTGAGCTCGCAGCAACTGCAGCGAACACGGGAGCAAAGAAGGAAAAGAAGAAGAAAAAAGAGAAAAAGAAGAAGGAAACGTTGAAGAATCTTGGAGTAAGTGCATGCGTTCTGTATGCATGTTGTCTTGGACTGTAATATTTCTTTCCAATTTAATCAAATTGCAGCCCCATTTAACTGTAAAACGATCTCAGTTCTTATGAATCTCCTTGCTAAAAGAAAAATCCCGACTTTTTAAAGCTTACTTCTGTGGGTGTACACACTTCTCCCAGGTTCTGAATGCAGTTTTAGGCCCCCAGTCATCACCCTTAGGTACCATAGCTCCTCTCCGACGCCTGGACGCTCCTGCTTTGGGCCCCCTCCCTGGTCTCGCCGCTGCGCTCCCACGGTCCACCGGGAGCTCTGGGGGACTGGAGCCTATAAAGCCTAAACAGACACCCCAGGGGGTATTTTCTCTTCACACATCTCATTATCAAACATTTTACTTTACTTTGTCCTCAAACCTGAAGGCTTTTAATGTCGTCTATGCACGCAGGCCCCTGGAAGTAGTGGGATGTCTGGCATTCGAGGCAACAAGCAACATGAGAGGATGGTTCTGCTGACTGGCTTTGATGATGATGATGATGATGACGACCTTGATGTGGATACATTTGATAGGCGTCTATTCTATGAGGTTGTTGATGGATAATTTATCTTCCTAAATAATACTTGCTTTGTAATATAAGGTGAAGCCCTGATTCTTATACTCAACCTTTGAACCACGTGTAAAACTATTAATGTGTGTCTCGTAGGACAGTTGTGCAAGTGATGGAGCTCCGCCTGAGGAGAAGACTGAGCCACATTTGCATAAACCAACGTTGCCTGGAGACCTTAGTCCAGAACCATTATCCAGAGAGGTACGCCCACCTTTCAGCTGTCCCAGTCACCATTAGCACCATTAGCCTTCCTCCCCACTGACAGTAGCGTCCTCATTTTCTGACATATATCAGACGTTCTAAGTCGGCTGCGATCCTTTTTCTGCCCCTGGTCAACGGTTTGACCTCCACATCTCACCTTTGCACCGTGGTCCTGCACATGTTTATGCAGCTCTTGTGCTGGGGGCATCTGTGGCTGCTACTGTGTCTTTCTCTTCGCTCTCCTCTTCCAACTGTCACTTTCTGCTGCTTTGCTAAGTGAAAACAGTGTGGCTCCATTAGGCCTTGAATTTCCACTGACAGCAATTAAAACGGTCACTTAAAGGGCAAAAGCTGTTTTACCACCAAATAAATTAATACGAGTAACTTAGCAAAATTATTTAAGTGGAATTTTGGTCCTGAATTAGTGAAGAAATAAAATAAAATTTCAATACAACGTAGGACCAGATACAAAAAGCCATCCCCACATTTTGTTCGTTGTTGGAAAACGTCCCGTTTGGGCGAATTCAGGGCCCGAAAGTCCCGTTTGAACGTCCCTGTTGACCTGATGTGCTGTTGCCTCTCTTTCTCGCCCGTCCCTTGTGTCTCTGCATGCTTCCCCGTCTGGGCCCGACCGACTGCACATCGCCGACCCTCCAGCAGAACTCGTTGAGAGGTCGACACCTCAAACGTTCATCTTTGGGGGGCAGCAACAGCCACGTGGGTGTGGGTAGGAACGCAAGTCCCGTCAGGCTGGAATCTGAACGCTCGTCTCCACAGGAGGTAGGAGAGGACTTAAATAAGGTGAAGAGTGGAGGAGGAGAGTTGGGAGGAGGGAACGTTCAGAGAGGTGGTGGAGAGGATGAAGTGATTGGTGAGAGAGAAGAAAAGGATGAAGAAGGAAGTGAAAGCGCTGTAGAAAGTGAGAAGGGTGATGAGAACGAGAGGGCAAAGGTCAACGAGGAGAGCTGTGGAGGTGATGAGGAGGAGGAGGAGGAGGAGGAGATTCAGGAGGGTGAAGAGTTAGAAAAGCTGTCGGAAAGAAGCAAAAGTGATGGAAGCAGCAGGAAAAGGGAAGCAGAGGGTTTTGTAGCACAGCAGAATGATGAGAGGAGTGAAGAGATCGCTCATGGAAGGAGCAGGGATGAAGAGGAGGAAGAGGCCGACAGCCAGGAAGAGAAAGTGAAAGCTAGAAGAAATGAAGGAGGGCAGTGAAAGTGAGGAGGACTTGGAGAGATGCTCCCTCAGCAACGGGGGGCTGAACGCCTGTGATGGGGAGGGAGCAGCTAGCTCTCTAGAGAGAGGAGGAACAACGGAAGCAGGCGCCTCCGACTTGGAGGAATCAGCTGCCGTGAAGCCTCAAACCCCACAGCTGTGTGACGGCAGTGAAGGCGGCTCAGCTGGAGGCCACCCAGCAGCCCCTAAAAGGGTCTCCCAGGAGAGAGCAGGTCTCGCTGGCTCCCCCACTGCTGAGGTAGGACTGCGTTCGCTCTCGTGTGCTCTCACCCCGTCTGTAGCGCCAGCGCCACCGTCCCGGCTGCTCCTCCTGCTCCCTGCATGTCTCCTCTGCCCCGGGGCCGTCGCTCACACACTCGCCCCAACGATTGCAATGATACTTTACTGAGCTTGGATCGATTTTCCTGAGCGTTTTATTCTCTTTCTTCTCTTTTTGTGAGGAACGACGGCACAGCTGGAGTTGTAAATGTGTATTTAAATTCAGAACTCTTTGTTTTCACTGAGTGTGTGTGTGTGTGTGTTCCAGAAATCTGATTCCAACAGTGTGAAGGACTCGTATTCCAAAGAGGTGAAGGTAAAATAACCCTGCTTGGGGACGGGTCACCATGCCTCTGGGCCCTTTAAACACTAATAACGCCCTCATTTTTTAAAACCAAGCTCTCAGACGGAGAACGAGAAGCCTTAAACCTGTCAGACAGCGACAGCGGTGAACGACAGGGAGGAAACCAAAGGGGACGGGTCCGAGCCGAGGCTGCCGACAGGTTGGTCATCGTCTAAATACTCCAGCGTTGGAATAAGACGGGAACGTTATAGTTTGGGAATCGTGCATCCAGTCAGAGCTAGCTGCTGTTGGAAAGATTCCATGTTGGTGACCAACAGATTAAAACCAACGATCCAATTTATTGGGAGCAGTTAAACACAAGCAGTGAATAAACCCGGATGATGGATTCGGAATAACAATTCCAGAATATTCCTTCCCTCAGGTCGTTTCCAGCTGCTGGTGCTTCAGTGTGGCTCCAACGGCCTGAAACGGCCAGAGGTCGGCGGGTCCCCACACCCAGAGCTGAAGATGCTGAACCTCCAACACACAATCAAAACATTCTGCTGGGAGATGAGGTTAAAGAGCAGAAGAAAGGGGAGGAGAAGAAGAGCTCAAGGAGAGAGGACGGCTGTCTGAGGGAGATCAAGGAGGAAAGTAGAATAAACGAAGAAGCGGAGAAGGAAAGAGGAAATTTGGTTAGAAAGGAGGAGAAGCAAATGCTCCTACAGCCAGAAGAACTGAAGAGCGAGGAAGAGGAGGGAGGGAGGAGGCCGAGAGAAGAGGATGAAGAAAGACCGAGGTAGCGACCAGATACAGACGAAACATCTACAGACTCTCGTTTTGTGCTCTTGGTCCCTCGTTGATGCTCATGGATGCAGAGCAGCTCAGTCTGATATCACCCAAACACACTTTTGTCTCAGCAGGACTTTAGGGAAGCGTCTCCTGATGAGTGAGGAGGGGGGCAGCAGGAGCGAGGAGCCTGATGGGATGGCCGAGAAGGAGCAGCTGAGACTCAGGTGGGTCTGAAAGCACACTTCAGAAGATTCAGACTTAAGGAACTTTCCATGTGATCATCACCTCAGGCAGGAGAGCGAAGACCTGCTGAAACAGCTGCGCATGCGTCTGGAGGCGGAGCGGATGGAGGAGTGTGATAGGCTGGAGGCCCAGAAGAACCAGGAGATGGAGCGGCTCCAGAACCTGGCAGAGCTGGAGCTTCAAGCAGCGAAGGAAAGGCTGGAGGAACTCAGAGAGTCGGCCCAGAAGCAGATGGAGAGAGAGGAACAAACGCTCAGGTCAGACATCTGCCACAGACCTTGGCTGAGTGTGTTTCTGATCCCAAACTGCTGGTTAAGGACATTTCCAGGGAAAAGTCCTTTTAGTTTCCCATCCGTGTTATAATCAGAATCCCTTCTTCAGGGAGGAGAATCTCAACCTGCTGAAGGAGCTACGTGACAGGTTGGAAGCAGAGCGAGAGGCCGAACGCAGGCGATTGGAGGCCCAGAAGGTTCTGGAAATGGACCGACTACAGGCAGAGCTGGACAGGGAGCTTCAAGCAGAGAGGAGGAAACTCCAGGAAGAGACAGAGGACAAACGAGCTGCCATGAAAAAGGTGACTGTGGACGATGTTGATGTCTGGAGCAGAAGAAGGGGACGTCTATAGTTGGTTGTTTTGCTAGGTTGAAACCACGGGAACGTTGCCTGGAAGAGCACCAGGAAGAGGTTGGCACCACACAGACGTTATCATTAAAGGTGGTGTCTCTGAACAGGCTGATGCTCTCCAGGAGGCCCCAGATGACCTGCAGCATGCTCATGAGGACACAGTGGAGATGCTGAGGTTGGACCACGTGAGAGAGATGAACAGCATCAGACAGAAGTTCAGGGATGAGGTCGGGGGGCCTTTTGGCTCTCAGACACCAACCGTTTCACTTGCTTCCAGAGTCCAGACCAGCAGACACGAGCAACAAACCTTCCTTATTTCTCTCCTCGCTCTTCAGGAGTCTGCTGAAAGGCAGCAGTTGTTGTCTTCACTGCAGGAAGAGCGAGAGCGTCTGCAGGCCGCTCACGCTGCTCAGCTGGAGAACCTTCGCTTTCAGTTTGACAAGCAGATCCAAGAGATGAAGCTGGAGCACTCGCTGATGGTGAGGCTAAAGCAGTCCGCCGTTGATCCCAAACCGGTCGCACCTCTCATTAGAACCCGGTTGGGTGCTCATGTGGCTAAGGAGGAGATGTTTCTCTTGTATTCTCATCAGGAATCAACGTTGCAGATGGAGCTGAGAGCCAACGAGGTGAAGAAGCAGGAGGCCACGCTACAGACACACACACACTGTGCACACACACACCGTTGACCACACTAAGTGTGTGTGTCACCTGTTAGGCTGCAGATCTGAGGAGGCAAAAGCTGGAGGAGCCCAAGGACGAAGCAGATGGAGAGACAGAGGTGCAACGCTGCAGGAGAGAGGAGGCAACTGTTGGCATCAGGTAGACAGGGTCCAAGGGCTCCCATAACGACTTCCCTCTTGTTCTTCCCTCGGTTCTGCGTTTGGTGCCTCCAGTCGTTGGACTCTCTCAGGCGGGAGAGAGATCTGCTGAAAGAGGAGCTGCAGCGGGTGGTGACGGAGAATCAGGAGGCCAGAGGACTCCTCCTGAAAGCTAAGGAGGGCAGGGACATGGCCAGGAAGGAGGAGCAGAGGCTTCGCAGGGAGAGAGACAAGGCCATCGAAGAGAGCCTGAGAGCCACCGTAGAGAAGGAGCTGCTGGAGGAAGAGGGCTGGAGCACTTGCAGAAACAATGGCAGCATCACAGCAGAGCCAGGTGTGGGTGGGAGAGGAACTGTGTTCGTTAGTTTGGATGATCGGTGAGTAGTATTGACAGCGTGAGCCTCTCCTCCAGCCTGCACCAGCATCTGCATCAGGAGGCAGGAGATGCCGAAGGGACCAAGTCTTCTGGTGAAAACAGCAACTCATCATTGCACATGGAAGAACTGGGCAGCTTTCCGAGCTCCCACCTCCCCGGTGCTGCCGGCAGCATAGACGGGTGAGTGACCGGTACCCCAGTCTGAGCCCCAGCTAGCGTAGCGTTAGCACTTTTGTAGAGAGGAAGAAAATCAGGAACCTCAGAAACAAACCTCTGAAGGCAGGACGTGGGTGCTGGGATGTGCTCTACAGCACCTAATCTCACGCTCCTCTGCACGCAGAGCCAGACGCTACACGTCACAGGACGCCGTCATTCAACAAGCGAAACTTTTCCTGAAGACTGAGAACGAGCAGGTGCTGGAGAGACACAGAGCCCAGAGACAAAGCCAGACCTGCTCCCTCCTCCCCAACCAGGAAGAGGGTTTGACCGAGGAGAGCAGATGGGGCAGGTAGGGGGATGTTGTTGCACACGTGGCCAGGGGTTTCAACTCACCACATGTCTGTCCTGTTGCTCCGTCAGCCCCCGTTTGAGGGTTTGTCTCAGCTTCCCAGCTGCTAAGAAGGTGACCTTTGACATCAGTGAATCTGACCCTCAGCAGCACTGTGGATTGCACAAGGCCAGACAGGGTCCCACCTTTGGTCAACAGCTCTGCCCCCCACTGTCAGTTAACAGGTGGATGATGGTTTGTCTTGTCCCCCCTCAGGTGGACAGCACCCCGTCCCCCCCAGAGCTGACAAAGTCCTTGAAGAAAATCTCAGGAAAGATCAACACAGTCCTGAGTGTTTTGGGCTCCATGTCCCAGCACCAAAGCACCACACAGCCTATTTGGGTTTCCCACAGGCCTCCGTCCCAGCCTGACCCCACCCTCAACTCCTCCCCCAGTTCCCCGTTCTGCCCCAGGTGCAGGTTCCGGACCACCACTCCTCCGCTTTACCTCCATCACTGAGACTCTCGGACTCCTGGAGCAGGATCCCACAGGCGTCTGTGGCGGTCGGCCCCCTCTTCAGTACCCCCCATCAGCCATGTGCTGAAAGCCAGTGAGCACGCACACACACACACACACACACGCACACGCACACACACTCACACACACACACACCACACTCACACACACTCATGAATGTCTAAACTGCTCTCAACTGTTGTTCCCCAGGAGCACCCAGGACCCGTTTGCTCAGCAGGAAACCACCATCACTTTATTCACCTTACAGAACTTCCAGGTAACTTTAATTCCATATCTGTCATTGTTCTGGGTTAGGGTTAGGGTTATCGGGGTGGTGGGTTGGGTGGTGACGACAGAGGCACCATTGTTAAAGGTGCTATATCTGTGCGTGTCCCAGTGCACATGGTCCTGACCTGCAGTCCGTGCACGGGCCGGTGGAGACGAGCAGCCACAGACTGGAACAACTGATGAGCAGCAAACAAGAGGTGGTTGGAAACCGCAGGAAAGACGGCAAGCATGTATTCCTTTCAGTCAGCTCCACACAAACATTCTGGGATTCTCTGTAATGTCACGTGTTGGAGAGAAGCAGGTTGAAAGCCTTCTGCCCTGGTGAGGGCTGTTGTCCTTAACGCTGCCCCCCAGACCCCTCTTCACCTCACCTCCCAGCACCTCTGGCTGAGAACAGCAAAGTTCAGCTGGGCCTGGACGACGACCGACCAGATCAGAGTCTATTATTACTGACTGCACGGGTTCCAGATGGCTCATGACTTTTGGACCATTAATCATTACTGTGACACGTGTGTGTGTACGTGTGTGTTAGGGTTTTACATTCTGTCAAAGGGCAAAGGTTTGTGGCCAACGTGTGGTTCTGTTGTGATTTGGCAGTTCAGCCGCGGCCATAATCCAACTTTACTGTCTAACACACTTTATAGGAATGTTACAGATGTCGTTGTGAACCAGGCGAGGTCACGTATTTATTTAAGTGGTTTCATAGGAAGTGAGAGGACAATCGTAGGTTTACATCTTTGTGCTTTCAATATTTTTCTAAGGTGGAAGCCAGTACAGCCTCGTGTCTATATTGGCCACATTTAGTCCCCGTTAGTCTCCATAGTAACCGGCTCTCCTGCCTGGATCACGGAGCTATTTATTCATTTTGATATCGTTTTTGCTTCTCCCCTTCAGTGACAACTGATCTCATCTGTCCAGAGTTATTTTTGTACAATGTAAATTGTAAACTTTAACTTCCTGAAAAAACCAAATAGGGACTTGCTGCATCTGTCAGGCACCTGTACCTGTGCATATATACATACTGGAGCCGAATAAATGCTGTATTTTTCTATTGAATATTTTCATAAATACAGTTTGGCATACGTTACTAGAGTGTGTGTACCCATTTATTCATTTAGGAAAATAGTTACCATCTTCAACTTGATAGATTAGAGTTCAAAGATAAAAGTTGAACAATGTACAAAATGTTTGAGTAACTGCGCATACGAGTGTCTAACATAATTATTTAATACAGTATTGTGCAAAAAAGACCTTGCATACACAGGGCAGTTAATACAGTAATAAATACAATCATATTCTGCAAAGGACTAATCAAGCTGTGGCCAATCAGTTTTAACATTAGTACATTCGAGGCCACAGGCTGGACTGAGATGCTTCCACGTTCTCACGTTAACCTGCATAAACATTCACACAAACATAGAAACAGTCATTTCCAAAAGCTCAGTCCTGCGCGTCAGACCCTGGCGCGTATAAAATCAGCACGGACCCTGACCTTAAGTGTTCCACCATCAGCAGTGAGTAAACATTGATCACAACCTAACATTGGATTGATGGCAAGCAAAAGGACAAAGCACTTCAATTATCTTTGATGTGGCTCTTGGTTGGCACATTTGGGTCCATACTGTTGGAGATTGGAGGTTGGTGGGAGGCAGAGGCTTCCTGTTGTCCACCGCCTGGCAAAAAACAGGCGAACTGTGCTTGGAAGGAACAGCAAGGAGGCCCGAGAGGAGGTGCTTAGCTCATTACCCATGAAGAAGAATCTAGAAGACAAAGATCTTGTCTCTCTGGATGGTGTCGAGGTCATCATCCAGGGTCAGGAGGACCTAAGAGAGGGGTGGCGGAGAGGTTAGAGCAGCGCGGGCGACCGTCCTGTGGCGTTGGTGTTTATCGTACCAGGAAGGATCCAAACATGGCGATGGAGGAGAGGAAGTGCCAGATATCGTGGTCGTCAAAGAAGGAAAGCAAGATGCAGTCTCTGTTGTGTTCACGAGACTCCGCCGGGGTTTTCTGAGACCACACGGAAGCAACGGCACGTTACCGACACACAAATGCTTGAACGTTGCGTCCGTGATACTCACCTGCCAGGTGCTGAGACCCTGGAAGAAGAAGTAGAGCGCAAAGCCCCACACGACCGCCGTGAAGAGGATACACACCAGCGGCAGACACTGGATTCGCTCCCCGCTGCCGCAGCTACAGACAACAGCCCTTTAGCTATTAATGCAAGTACCAGCGCGCGCACACACAACACACACAACCACACACCTTCATAATGATGTAGAAGGCAAAGTAGAGGCAGCAGGTTACAGATGGCGATGGCCAACAAGTAGGAGGCGAAGTCATTTGGACGCTCTATGAGGCCATAGGCAGCTCTGAGGAGGCAGGAGGAAGAGGAGGGTGAAGATGGTGCCGTTATTCAAGCTGTAGAGACTCTTAAAGGAATAAAGTGACACCTGTACTTACAGAGACCAGTTCACTATGTTTCCCCATTACAAGCAGAACCATCCGGTCCTGGCGGGGGAAACGCAGGTTATGAGTTCAGAGTGGATTTGGCTTGTTTTTATCAGCACGTTTTGAACGGTGGCGACTCACGATTGTACATCGGTCCGCTGCACTGTCGGATGCAGTCCGTGTAAATGACGTTCCCGATCCTGCGCAGCACCCCCGAGTCTGGCACAGAACAACACACACACACCCACACACACACACGTCTGTGTGACGACCAAATCCAGCTCAGGACAATGCACATACAAAACACCGCAATTTAACGACAAATTTGTTACTGATGAGAAGGAGAAGTGGATGAACCCAAGGACCCAGGATCTCCTCCGGGGCAGATTGTCAGGGGTAAAAAGGGTTGTGATGTTACCCAGCTTCCAGCGGCCCATGTAGTAGAGCTGAGTACTGAGAGGAGCGTGGCCAGAATGTGGATGACGGAGAAGACGATCCAGGAAACCCATGTGCCTTTCCCAAACACCTGCAAAGAGCACAACACTGATGTGCAGGCTCCGCCTCTCCTCAGCTCTGCTCCCAATATGTGAAGAGGGTGGTGTGGAAACGCACCACTCCCAGCACGGAGAAAGAAGATGACCACGGCCAGGCAGGCGTAGGCGGTGTACGCACTGGCGTTGATGTCGGGGTGTCTCTTCTGATACAGCTTCAACATGCACAGCCCAGCAATCATGTACATGAAGGAGGTGTCTGCAAACACAAACAGGCAGGGGGGGTCTGCAGACTGGCTCAGCAACACCTTTAACCTGCTTCACAACCCAAGTGAACTTACCAAACTGGAAGTTGGTGTAGTTGGGACAGACATGGTAGCAGGCGCTCAGCAGGCCCTCCATCATCAGAGCCGTTCCCATGGCATAGAAAAGACCAAAGTGCTTTGGGATGCCACATTCCTGGAGGGAAAGTGCACGGATATCGGAGGCGTCTGGTTAATAGAGCTGATCTGTATTAAACGGGAGCTAGGAAAGGTTACGATTTCCCCGGAGCCCCGTCCTGGTTGCCTCACCAGAGCATTGAGGTCATTTCTGACAAGAGCACGGTTTGTGGACGATGTCTTTCATGAGGACGATAAAGAGGAAGAGAAGTCCCAGCATCACGTAACCAAGGTTACTGAGGATGTTGTTAAATGCGCTGTGGAAGGTGGAGTGGGTCAGATAAATGCTCCCAACTGTGGATCTGTGCAGACACCTGCAGTGGCACCCACCTGAGCGCTCCCAGCGGGTGGGCACACAGGAAGCTTGTAGAAGCAGATGTCTTGGTTTCCTGTCACATTCACCACCTGAACAACAATCACGCGTTCAGGTGACGTCCCGACACACACAAAGAACCGCTTCAGAATCAGGAAGGGGGGTCAGTGTACCGTCTGATAGGTGATCACCAGCTGGATGACCGGCAGCGCGTAGAACACGGCAATAGTGGCGATATTCCTGTAGGGAAAGCATTCCGCACCAGTCAGAGTCTAATCGGACACACGAGTGCACCAGATGAGCACCAGCGGCTCTACCAGAAGTAGATTTGGTATTTCTTGCTTGCGAATTCCTCTTGTCTTTGCGAGCCAGGTCGGACACACAGAGAAATTTCTGCAGGAAGGAAGGACGAGCAAGGGAGACATGATCTGGTCTGACTTAACTGGGGCGGGGCCACGTCTCCGCGGTGACAGGCCACGCCCACTTTGCTGAAACCGCACGCATTTCTACACATCTCAGCCTTCACAATTCTGCCTCTCAGTGGGTTCAAGCTGCCGATTAGGTTCTGTTGGGAGGCGTAAACGGACCTTGGTGCGGACGATGTTTTTGTCAGAGTCGATGTCGTCCAACGTGTCGTAGTCATCCTCCTCCACAGAGCTGAGGGATTCCTGCCTGCTCCTCCCAATGCTGTCCAAGGATCGGTCTGAGGGGAGGACAGAGGCGAGCCGCCATTGAGAATCCACCGTGTCGTGGAAGCGTTACAGGCGCGGCCACATTCGCCGCTAAAAAATCACAACGTCTGAGTGATTGTTCATTTTCAGATCACGGATTTCAACATCTGATTTGGAATCTGTGATTCGGGGGAATCTGATATCAACTACGATTGACGTGGTGTGAAATTTCTGAAGTGCTCGGGCCAATTTGGCGCGTGTGTCACCAGTGCAGAAGGTTGTGTGATGAAGGTGACCGGAGAGCGGGCGGCGTTTGAACGGCTCCTGTCCTGGTAAGCACACACACAACAGCTGTGAGGCGGCGTGAAGCCGTGTGTGGACACGTCCAACAGTCTGGGGAGAGAGTGTGTGTGTGTGTGTGTGTGTGTGTGTGTGTGTGTGTGTGTGTGTGTGTACCCATGTAGCCATAGTTGTTGTCTGTCGATGTGGCGCTGTCAGTGATGGCCTCTGAACTTAGTGTGCTGCCGTTGTCAGCTGGAAATAAATGAAAGGATTAAAAAATATTCTTATTATTATTTTGAAATAATATTTAAAATCTAATTGACAAAAATAAAAACCCACCGAAAGAGCCGTATTCACACGGGGAGCCTGGAATCTTGCCTGCGGACACATCAGTGTTCACAGCTGAGAGGGTTGTGGGTTGGTTTGTGCTGTTAACATGCATAAACTAAGCACAGTAACCAGCGGTCACTAGGTAACAGCAGCACAGAAACAGGCGTCTACAGGTGAACGTCTAAACAAGCAAAAGTTAAACTTCAGGTGAGGAGCAAAGCAGCATTCTCGTGTTCTGATGTCTTAACCGAGCCACTGGTGGGTCATGGGATGGACGGGCCAGTGAAAGGCACAGAACCAGCACTTGACCACAATATTCTCCCGTAGTCTCATTTTTTGTGGCGTTTGTGAGAGTAACACAGTGTGTAAAGTGAGCGAGCTGCTGACCAAGCAAACACTGACAGCAAAGGAGAGAGAACTTTGGTTATACCGTCTCCGTTCTTCCCGAGCAGCGAGGCTGAACCACAGGGAGGAGAGAGCGAGCGGACATTTTAGTGCATCCCTTCACATTCCTACTCTAAATATCTACGGCCGGTCTATCCTAACAGGGCACCTAGTTACCTGTTTCAGCAGGTGACATGTCCACAGGAATCGGGAAGGGTCGCTTTCCTGTTCATTCTGAAAAAGAAGGCTTAGGGTTAGGGTTAGGGTTAGGGTTAAAAGTGCGTTCTGAGGCTCCTCCTCGGACCAGCAACGCTCATGGAACGGAAGACGTTTGGAACTGAGATCCCGGGTTACTGGACCAGAAGAGCCAAGCCGTTTAATGAAGGTTCAATCTGTCACAAATGATGGCTGACAGGGCAAAAACTGACTAACTGGGAGGAAAAGGTGAGAAAGCAAGTTGCAATGAGGCGTTCCAGCCCCACGGGCCTCTCCTGACCCCTGACCCCCCCCCCCCCCCCCCCCCCCCGACACCTGAAGCAGCTCAGCTGATGTCGTCACAGAAGAAGAAGTGTCTAACCGTCGTTTCTTTCCATGCAGGCCACCAGCAGCGTGAGCAGGGTAGAAGGAGAGGAAGATGCCCAGACAGAAGAGCATCCCCATCACGTACAACCCGAGCTGTGGAGGGACACGAGGAGACGTCAAAATCTGGCACATCTGGCCCCGCATGGCCACATCTGGCCCCGCATTGGCCCCGCCTGGGTACATGTGCCCCCGCATGGGTACATGTGGCCCCGCATGGGCACATGTGGCCCCGCATGGCCCATCTGGCCCCGCATGGCCACATGTGGCCCAGCATGGCCACATGTGGCCCCGCAAGTGGCACTGTGGCCCCGCATGGCACCTTGGCCCCGCATGGCCACATGTGGCCCCGCATGGGCACATGTGGCCCGCATGGCCACATCTGGCCCCGCATGGCCACATGTGGCCCCGCATGGGCACATGTGGCCCGCATGGCCACATCTGGCCCCGCATGGCACATGTGGCCCCGCATGGCCCCGCCTGGCCACCACGCAGCACTCACAGTTGATAGCAGGAGAAACGACGACGTCCAGGACTTTGGTGCGGTTGCCAGCATCGATCAGCTCGTCGGGACGGAGCGGGTAGAAACGCAGCGGTCCTCCACAGGCCTCGCTTCTGTTTTCACCACCACCACCACATAGAAACTGGAGCTGGGGAAGTCTTTCTCTGCGGGGGGGGAACAGAGCGCACGTGAGCACGTCGCTCCCAGAAGAGCGGCGGCCTGCTGGAAGACTTCATCAGTCAAACGTGAGACTTCCTGTATGGGCGGGAATGTCCTGACTGTCTAACACAAGCATCCCATAAACACCACCCAAACATTACCTGCACAGTGATGGCCCCTTTTTGGTCATAGTCTGGTACATCCCAGTGAAGGCCACGTTGTTGTCAAGATCATAGACGGGACACTGGCACAAAAGGTCAGATTCAGGACAAAAGCCACAGAAATATGGACGGCCGTGAGGACACCTAAAGATGTACCTGGATGTCCTGGATGGACATGACGGAGCAGGGGAAGGTCATGTCCGAGTTGACCTTGACAATGACCGTGTCCACTCCGTCTGGGAAAATGTACTTGAAGTACTGAGAGGAGAGAATAAAAGAGAAAACGTGTGGTACAGCGCACGTGGGAAAAAGAATAAAGGAGAAGTGGAAGTGTTGAGGAGCAGAACAAGAATGTTGAGGTCTTATAGATGATATAGAATAAAAGATTAGAGGATTCCTTTACGGGGTGGGGGGTTTGGTGTACCTGGGGTTGGGACGGTGACGCCGTAAAGCTGAATCTCCTGTCCGTCCTACATGTGGAGGTCACAGTACAGAGCTGATTTACTTATCTGCTCCATGGCAGCGACTCTGATTGTGCTGGTGCGTCACCGCGCTCACTCACTGCAGGGTGAAGCTGTCCACACGGCTCACCCTCAGCTGGTAGTTGGTGCCCTGGCTGGACAGGGTGGACACGTCCACAAAGAAGAACTGGGTCTCGGACGCGGCCCGGGTCAGAGGCTGGCACAGTGTTCGGCCCACGTGATTGTATGGATATTTCCTCTGATAGCTGGAGGGTGCACAGGTGAAAGGCAGTTACGAGGAGGTGGAAACCGCCTTGACGACGGGAAAGAAACAGCAACAAATTTACAGGAAGTCACGAGCAGCGTTCATGAATGAGGAAGTGAAAGTCGAGGGTTCATTTGCGTAAACGTCAGTAAACTACCAGCAACACACCGCCGGTCCACAGACTTTAGCTTCATACACAGATCCTCTCGTCTTTTTAACTACTTTACTCCTTCTGGGGTCGCGGGTGGGGGGCAAGAGGGGCGGAGGCAGGTCCCCTGGATAGTTTAATGCCACACACGCCATATCAATCACTGCCAATCACTCACTCCTGATCACCCACTAATGATCAATCGCTCCTGATCACCCACTCCTGATCAATCGCTCCTGATCAATCACTCCCAACAGGGGTTCCTGGTGGCGGAGGACAGAACGGACTTACAGGCCTCGCAGGATGAGGGGGACCTGGAAGGACAGCACCGCTTGCTTCTGCCGCAGCACAAACAGGATCGGACTCTCAGAACCCGGGGTCAGGGCGTCCACAGACACACGCACGCCCTCCCGTCGGCAGCACAAAGAGAGGATCAATCGGAACCACCGCTCAGGGGGGGAGGCCGTCACGTGTTAACCTTAGAAAACTCACCTTATTCCGGGAGACGTGGTTGTGGTTGAAGGATGTAGATGGTTTTGGTTTTTCGCTCGACACCGTGTCGCTGTCGATTGTATCAAATTCGGCCTGTTTTGGACCCACATTGCTGGGGAATACGAGGCCCCCGGGGCCACAGAAGTGGCCCCACCAGGACCAGCCCCAGCACCCATCCTACACCACACCGGTACACAGCTCCACGGCTGTTTTTTATGCCGAGATTTTCCAGCAACTTCTCAACACCATGTTGTCTAAAACGTTTTTCTTTCAGAAAAAAATAAAAATAAACAAAAAAGTAGCAATTAGAGTCCAGCAGTTACCGAGGCGGGTGTTCCTTCACGCAGCCCGAACCCATCCGGAAACTGGTGCCAAGTGGCCCGTGAATCCGCAGCATGAGACAGAGGTGTGCAGGAAGGTGTGAACGGTCCTCCGGCGGCCCAGATGTGGCGCCTCGGGGGGAGGAAATGACGTTCAGAACCGCTGGGAACCACCACAGCTGCTGCTAACACGTTAGCTTGACTGGGGCTGCTAGCAAGGCTGAGTGGCGTTAGCAGCGCTGCTGACGTGTTTTATGGGTATCAAAACGTCACACTGCCCCGATAAAAGAAGCGCGCCGCTCACACGGAAGCGCCTGGGAATCACCTGTAATCACCTGTACATTCTGCACATTACCTGGCCAGTATCTCTATTAAACGGCGTTGTTTTTCGCAGGGAAGGTGAATAAGACAATCAGCGCAGCCGCTCACAGACTGTAAACAAAACCGACTTCATTACGTCATGCGAGCCAAAAATGTAAAATATAGATTCCTTAATATTTACTGTTTTTCTTTTGTTATTCACCTCACGGTGTAAATATTACGGTGGCCGCAATAGCAGAAAACGTTTTTAAAACGATTCTTTAGTTGCCGTGTTGTATCACAGCAGACTCGCAGGTGATTTTACTGACCCCTGTGGTCCTGGAATATGAACTGCAGGGGCCCGTTAACAATATAAAAACCCACGATCGCTTCTATTCTGCTGCAAACTAGCTATACAAAAAACTAAATAATAAAACTACATTTTAGCAATTGTGAATGATGGGATTTTCAAGACCTAGACTGCAATGTGACTCTTTGTGACCAGCTATTAAATTTGTGTATTTTGTGCAGTTATATGGCTGTTCAGAAACTACACAACCACCTTTTCCTTCACATGGACAGGTTTTCGGTTGTAGTTTTTCTCCTGGAGTGTGGCACTTTTATTGAAGAATGTCTAAAATAGTCTAGTGTTTTAGACTATAGACTAGTCTAAAATAATTCCATAGTGCCATGTGGTGCTTAACTTTGAATTACCTACAAGGGGTTATTTTTTGTTACTAATTACTAATTTGTGTTTTGAGAGGGTAAATGAGGACAACGAAGGGAAAGGCCAGGTGTTTAACTTAATACAACATTACTGAATAACAAGTTAGACACGAGAGGCATGAAGAGGAACCGGTTTATACTTTTGATTCCTTGTTTGCCCCCCAGCTGAACACCAAAAACTCTCCCTCTAGTGCAGAGGTGTCAAACTCAAATACCCAGTGGGCCAAAATTCAAAACTAGGGCAAAGTCACGGGCCAACATGGATATTTTTTTGAAAAAATCTCCTCTCCAGCTACAACACAGAACCTTTTCATATGGACCCAAACTAGTTTTGCTCAACAACTCGAACCTGGAACAGCAAAGCTTAATACAAAAAAATATAGAATTTATTACTGCACACATGCAAAATCGAAATTCCAAATAAAAAACAAATAAAATCACTGGCATTCAGTTCTTCTCTTTTAAATTTAACAGTAATCTTTTGCCATTGTAAGTTATTGTAGTGTAAATCGAATGCCTTTTCATCTCTTAAGCTACTTTCTGGCACCTTGAGTCATTTCCAGGTGTGTGTGTTTGTCTTGGTGTTGTGTTTTATAGCGTCAGCTGTTGTTCTCCTTGTAATGAACATTGGCTCCACATACAAGACAGACGGGTACATCTTTGCACACATCTAAACAGACATTCTGCCTCCTACCTGTTCAGAAAGGTCTTATTTTCTGTCTTTCCCTTAATCATTTTTCAGAGGGGTAGTGCCAGAATTTGCATTAGCCATATAAGGTTGCTATGGACTACTTCCTCTTTCTTGGTGGTCAGCAAGCCACATACTGGTGCATTACCACCACCAACTGATGTGGATGTGGATTTTCACACCAAAACACTAGCAGAGCATTCTGGTATTTGTAGTATTAGCACATTGCGCTTAAGCGATAATACCGGTGGGCCAGCTCTAATAGTCAATTGGTATGGCCGCACGGGCCCAAATATAATTACATTGCGGGCCAAATTTGGCCCCACGGGCCAGAGTTTGACACCAATACAGGGGTGTCCAAACTACGGCCCGCGGGCCAACTGTGGCCCTTCGCCCATTTTTAATTGGCCCGCAGACATTTTATAATAGAATAGAATATGGCCCGTACTTCTACTTTTGCTTGAGTGTATTGGACTTCTAGTTCTTAGCTTCTTAGAGGCTATATACCTAATTTCTTGTAAGTGGCCCAGCCCCCTCCTCTATATTTTTATGTATTGGCCCTCGGTGAAAAAAGTTTGGGACACCCCTGCTCTAGTGCATTCAATTGTATGTAGTCAAGTCACTTATTCACAGTACCTCATATAACACACACAATACTATGTGAATATCAAATTCTTATCCATTATACACAAGCCCTTTCTTTTCACAATTAAAACACATTTTATTTGTCAAAAAAGGATTGCAGCACATCATCACGTAGAAGTGAATTGGGAAAAATCTCTGGATCTGCTGGGGGGACTGATGTTGGTCCCAGGACGGAGTTTACAATGCACTCTTGTGTTTGTCCCACCAGCTCTTGGTGCTGTTGACTTTGAGGGCCTCCCTGTAACTATTGATGTCTCCTGAACTCTGCCCAAAATGCAGGTTACACACACTGCGAAGCAACACACACACACACACACAGCACTTTAGCACCGTTGCTTAGTTCAGAGTCAAATATTCATACAGACTTTAACTATTACATCACAGTGCCCCTTTGTTGAATTGTTTCAATGTAAGTTCCCAAAGTTTAGGGCTGTTTTTAGCTTGCCATCTTTGTCTTTCTTTACAGATTACGCCTCCTACATATAGATTAGTACACAACAGAATGAGATATTGGTGTCAGAAGAATAGATTTCTGTTTTCAAGCCCAGAAAGCGGGACACTTTAGCAATCACTTGGCATTAATAACGCCTCGGCGACCCACACAGGCAGCAGCTGTGAGCGGGACTAAGGTTAGAATAATTACCCTGAAGGCACGTTTGACGGATAAACACTGGAGTGGATTCACAGGAAAAGAGCTTCCAGTTGTTCCTGAAGAACACCAAATGACCAACATCAATAAAAGCATTAATACAAACCATAAATGTCACGTTCTACTTCAAGTATGAGTTCTGTGGTCGTGCCTTGCAATAATGGGCTGGGGTGTCCATACGTGGGGCCACACGGACAACAGTTCACTCCAAAGGTCTTGGGACATCTCAGCAAGGATGATGGGCCATTAGGGCTCCCTGTGCCACATCTGGAGAGGTGGCTTTGCAGTGTGACAAACTATAGATCATTCATTTTAGCATACCATTTCAAGAGTTTGGTTTTTATCTCCACCATGTCACTGCTGGTCTGTATCTCTATTACCTGATTAATGTTCATCTGATGAATCAAACTTTCTTCTTGGAGAGGAACCTGGGAGATATTGTTGGCTGAACTTCACCAGTGATTAAAGCATGCACCAAAGATATAAAGGAATAAGGGATGAGTTTAACGCCACAATTCCAGCAGTTCCCATTAAAGGAGCACAGAAATGCCATTTCAACGCCACGTTTCAGGACTTACTCCATGTTGTCATTTCTGACATAACGAGCAGAAAGCGGTGGGTCCATGACTCTGCCAGGTCTGGAGAGGAGGAAGCAACACTTCCAATTAAAGCACCCTCCCGAAAATAAAAGCAAAGCAAAACTAACACATGGATGTATGATGTTATATTTTACCCCAATCTGTCACTAGCGCGGTTATTTTTATTATCTAAGTGCTCCGCCCTCTTCTCCAGTTGCTCTATCCGCTGCTCCGTTGCTCTATCTTCTTCTTCAGTTGCTTCTTCTCTTTCCTGAGTCCCATTTTTTCTCTTCCTTTTCTTTTTTTATTTCCTGCTGGAGCCTCTGCATCTTCTCCACGGTCTCCTCATACTCGTTCTTTGCCTTCCCTCCTGACACGTTGCACAGCTCCCCCTCCAGAAAACTTCTAACCTTTTGGAGATGGATTAATGCCTGACGACACACAAAGGTGGAGAATCAAACAGCTGGTGAATGTGGAATTATCTGCAGCATCTGGATAATGCTCCATATGTTCCCAGCTTGTCAAAAAAAATGGCTGTAGTTGTTGCCAATTTAGTCAGCCTCATCTCAGTAATGGCTTTACCTGCTCATTATCCTCAAGGTGCAAGGAGGACCCCATTTTTTGGCGAGAAGCCACCCTCTCCTGGGCATTCGCTGCTTTCATTTTGTCCATCTCCATCTCCAGGCTGGAGGCGAGGTGTTTGTATTCCTTCTCCAGTTGTCCCACCCTCTTCTCCAGTTGCTCCTGCGCTGGTCTTGCTGCTTGGCCGTTTTCAGAGCTTTGTCACTTGTCTCCTTTAGCGTTTCTTTCCTCCCTCCTGGACATGTCCCACCTATCCTTTGTTGTCTTCTCCAGGTCCTGCTTTAGCTGATTGTCTTGTCTAGGTTGGTTCAAAGTCTGGGGACATAACAAGGACAGATGTCACTCTTAATGTATACGGAGAAGGTCCAACACAAATCTGTGAGTCCCTGTGATTGTGTAATAAAATAGGTTTTGACCTTAAATTTGACACCAATGTTAGTTTGAACACCTGATCTTCATCTGAATGAGTGTTTTTAATGTATCTCAGCCCTATCTGTCCTGTCGACTTCCAGTTCTTCCATAAGAATTTCCTTCCTACTCACCAGATCTGCTTTCTAATAGGCAGACAGAAACCTTTAGTGCATGTGTTCTACAGTGTCTAAGAGCACAGTTCTGATCAGAAAAGGCTTGTATGCAGCATATCCTCTGGGTAAATCAGTGATTTCCACAACTCAGTTTTTGTCACAGTCGCGTCACACCACCACTGGTCTGGCACAGGACACGTGCACTGCTCTCACCTTCTGGGAGTGTTCCATCTTCATCTGTTCCATCTGCTCGTCAAACTGTAAACGAAGGCTCCCCAGTTGTTCACAATGGGAAGCCTGCAGAGCTTCTCTCTCTTCCTGCATTGAAGCCAACAAACTCTGCCTCAAAGCAGACTCCTGAAGTAAATATAAGAGGAGAGATCAGGACTCAGGATCCTGGATCCCTTTTCCTGCATCCAGTTGCAAATGCCGACCTCATCCATGTATTTCTGTCTGATGTTGTTTATCTCTCTCAAGTGGTCCAACCTCAGCAATCTCCACTTTCTTCTGATTGATCCTGTTGCATTTCAAACTCGAGCCTCCTGGAGAGCATCAGCCAGCTAGAGAAACACAAGTGGTCAGTTCTCACCATCAAATAACACAAGTCTGACTTTAAGTCATATTTAAAAGAAAATGAAGATTTGAACGTGTGCACCCAGTAACCTTTTCTTGTAGTCTGCTATGTACTTCCTTCCTCCAGTTCGTATGTTCACATTCATACAAACAGGTTTTAGACACAGATTTAGACCAACCTTTGAAATATAACATGCTCCAGCCACACTTTACCGCAAACCCGTTTAGAGTTTCGAATTTTTTGTGGATGAGTTATAGCGAGGAGGAAAAAGCAATGTGTTTTTAAAAAAAAAAAAAAAAAAAAAAGCCAAATGCACGTGGCTTTTTTCTGTCAAGAGCTGGAACGTTTTTCTGCAATAAATAAAAAACAGGTCAAAATTGTCTGGTTACCCTCTGGCTTTCCTCCAGGTCCTCCTTCAGCTTCTTGTTCTCTTCTTGGATCTGAAAGTCTAACTCTGACTTGGATTGCTCCATTTCTTGCCCCCAACTGGGCCTTCGTTCTCTTCATGTCAGCTGCTTGCTTGTCCTTGGCAGTCTTCATCAAAGTTTCATGCTCCATCCTGAACAAAGAACCCCGTATAAGATCAAATATTGAGAATCACACCGAGCAGCACAGAAATATGGCTTCTTTTGACACGATCTATGACGTATATGAATATTTAAACACAATATTATGCTCTAAATAACATTCATATGGACCTGATGTTTATTTGCTCTTCCTCTTTGTCTTTTTCAGAAACTTGTTTCTTTTCATTTCTTCTTCTCTTCTTTGACATTCTCTTGTGATGGTGCTTTGGGTTTTGATTTTTTCTTTTGTTGTTGAGCCTCTAATCTGTGAAAATCTGCTTCCATGTTCTGTTTGCATTTACGGCTCCACAATAGAGGAGAATTAGATCTAAACACAAACATTTACATTTTATATGAAGATTTAAATTGAAAGTGCTGTAAGGTTTGGCCGTGTCATAGACCAAACTATATCATAGTAAATGTAACACAATATCATGCTCTAAATAACATTCATACGGACCTGATGTTTATTTGCTCTTCCTCTTCGTCTTTTTCAGAAACTTGTTGTTTCTTTTCATTCTTCTTCTCTTCTTTGACATCCTCTTGTGATGGTGCTTTGGGTATTGATTTTTCTTCTGTTTGTTGAGCCTCTAATCTGTGAAAATCTGCCTCCATGTTCTGTTTGCATTTACGTCTCCATAACAGAGGAACATTAGATCTAAACACAAAACATTTACATTTTATATGAAGATTTAAATTGAAAAGTGCTGTAAGGTTTGGCCGTGTCATAGACCAAACTATATCACAGTAAATGTAAATGACTAATTGACGTGTTAATGGTCAGGTTTTCATTGAAGGAGCTATTGAGATCCTGATAAACTTGCAATCTACACCCCATTTTTAAATGTAGCCGTGGTCAATGGTGATTGATGATTACCAAAATAACAGAATACCTTGGGACCTGTACCGCGTTCAGACTTCTCAGAAGAACCCCCTCTGCTGCTGTCTAAGGGCTCATATTGATGTTGTGCTGTCAGCTTTGGCTTTGAAAAGATAAAGAGAGGGTCACTAACAGAAGTGTACCAGTAGGATGTGAGCCGTACGATCATACGAGTAGAAGGGTCATACCTTAGTGGACCTGTTGCTAAGCAATAAATCCTCTTTTTTCGTTCATTTGTTTTACATTCCTTCTTGCCCAACATGAGACGCTCTTGTTTCTTGATCAACTTCCTGAAGAAGTTGTCATCATTAGATGATTCCCCAGAGTCCGTCTGGCTGCAAAGTAGAAGACAGGTTCAGCTCAAAGCCAGGTTAGACGAGATGGTAGACCACCGTGCATTTAATCGGATGCAAAGACTTCTGGTTTACTGAGGTTTAATCGTTGTTACCTCATTTTATCATTAACTCCTATAAACATGTTGACATTTAATCATCTGCTTCAAATATAGGATCAAATATGAGGAATCACACCAAGCAGCACAGAAATATGGCTTCTTTTGACACGATCTATGACGTATATGAATATTTAAACACAATATTCATGCTCTAAATAACATTCATACGGACCTGATGTTTATTTGCTCTTCCTCTTCGTCTTTTTCAGAAACTTGTTGTTTCTTTTCATTCTTCTCTCTCCTTTGACATTCTCTTGTGATGGTGCTTTGGGTAATTGATTTTTCTTCTGTTTGTTGAGCCTCTAATCTGTGAAATCTGCCTCCATGTTCTGTTTGCATTACGTCTCCATAACAGAGGAACATTAGATCTAACACAAAACATTTACATTTATATGAAGATTTAATTGAAAAGTGCTGTAAGGTTTGGCCGTGTCATAGACCAAACTATATCACAGTAAATGTAAATGACTAATTGACGTGTTAATGGTCAGGTTTTCATTGAAGGAGCTAATTGAGATCCTGATATAAACTTGCAATCTACACCCCATTTTTAAATGTAGCCGTGGTCCAATGGTGATTGATGATTACCAAAATAACAGAATACCTTGGACCTGTACACATTCAGACTTCTCAGAAGAACCCCCTCTGCTGCTGTCTAAGGGCTCATATTGTTGTTGTGCTGTCAGCTTTGGCTTTGAAAGATAAAGAGAGGGTCACTAACCGAAGTGTACCAGTAGGATGTGAGCCGTACGATCACTACGAGTAGAAGGGTCTTACCTTAGTGACCTGTTGCTAAGCAATAAATCCTCTTTTTTCGTTTCATTTGTTTTACATTCCTTCTTGCCCAACATGAGACGCTCTTGTTTCTTGATCACTTCCTGAAGAAGTTGTCATCATTAGATGATTCCCCCAGAGTCCGTCTGGCTGCAGAGTAGAAGACAGGTTCACGCTCAAAGCCAGGTTAGACGAGATGGTAGACCACCGTGCATTTAATTCGGATTGCAAAGACTTCTGGTTTACTGAGGTTAATCGTTGTTACCTCATTTTATCATTAACTCCTATAACATGTTGACATTTTAATCATCTGCTTCAAATTTTGTCTCCATCATAGAGGAGAATTAGATGTAAACACAATACTTTACGTGTCTTCTATGAAGATTTAAATTCAAGAGTGATTTATATTTTAAACATTGCCAAACCAGCGGAATACCTTTCGACCTGTTCAGACTCCTCAGAAGAATCCTCACTGCTGCTGCGCAAGAGCTTCAGTTGATATTGTGTTTCTGCTGTCATCTTTGGCTTTGAAAAAAATAACGAGAAAGAGATTCTAATAACATTCTCATTGGATCAGTAGGTGTAGGGGAGTCACAGCTGTTCCCGACCTGAGATAAAACTGGAAAATAAACAGATAAAAGAGACAACACACACACACACACACATTCAAGTTTAAGTTGAAAAGACCTCCAACACTACATTTACGGAGATGGAGGGTGTTACAAGCCTCAAGTAATCTTGGGAGACCAACTTCCACAAGCTGTATGTCTGCAGAACCGCTTTTAAGTTGTTAACCCATATCTTGTTCCATTTGAATGTAATTTTGAAAGATACATTATGTTTTTGTTTGAATTAACCTTGACTTTTTAAAAACCCCTGGCAGTAAATGTTTGTATGTAGAGCAGTGGGATTGTAGAACAGCAGGATGGATCATACCCTACTGAAGATCCTGCTAAGTGATGAAGACTCCTTCTTATTTTCATTTGTTTTACATTCCATCTTGAGACGCTCACATTCCTTCATCACCTTCTTGGAGAACATGTAATTATAAGGGTGATTTATTGTGATCTCTTGTGTTTCTCTACCCCTGCACCTCATATACTGTAGTAGTAGGTGCAGGTAGACTAATATGAAACATGCCTAAGCTTATCATCAAAGCTTGAGAGGCTTTGGTTAAAAGACACCCGCACCTACTATGTTATGTAACCTTTTGATGTTGCTTATATAGACAGCATCTATATCAGGGGTGTCCCAAACTACGGCCTGTGGGCCAACTGTGGCCCTTCGTCCATTTTTAATTGGCCCTGCAAGACATTTTATAAATAGAATAGAATATGGCCCGTACTTCAACTTTTGCTTGAGTGTATTGGACTTCCTTAGTTTTAACACCAGGACCAGAGCTTGATGACCCGATTTACATACCAGCTGATACTCACCAGAATAATTACTAAATTTATACCCACGTCAGTTCAGTCTGTTAATGTTGATAACCATTTCAAGTGAACGTTATTAGGTGTGCTCCGAAGCCTAATAACTTAAATAACAAGCTTGAAATCTACCAGTTTCATTTTCCCCTTTATTGTTTTTTCTCTGTCCTGTAAATCTTCTAAGAAGAAATCTGAGGCTGCTGTTCTGGGAATGAGCTACCAAAGCTTTTTCTGAATAACTCAATAAAGATCCATTTATGGAAAGCTGTTATGAAGGCAGTTTTGTCTTTAATTATATTCAACAATATAAATATTTGACCACTTTTAATTGATTTTTCTAGCTTTAATACACTAACGTTGAGGCTAAATACCAAATTTCTTGTAAGTGGCCAGCCCCTCCTATATTTTTTATGTATTTGGCCCTCGGTGAAAAAAGTTTGGACAACCCCTGATCTATATAACCTCTGTCTCTTCTTGTCCACTTTATCCCTTTTGGGGTCACAGGGAGGGTCCACAATGGATGAAAGCAGGTCCACCCGTGGATATGATAATTTGTGGGTTTGGTACCTTGCTCAAAGGTACCTCAGAACTCTTTCCATGTTGTGCCTGCATTGGGGCTCAAACCAAGAACCCTCTACTTCTCAGCCCAGAGGTCTACATTTTTTGTCTAGTTTTATAAGTAGTCACGCAAAGATTGTTGGTTGCTGTACCTTACCTTCATATGTACCTATTGTCTACTTTATCTGTTGTATGCAGTATGCATCTGTATTATCTTTTTGACGCCGGTCTCCTTGCTCTTTCTCCTGATGACAATTGCGGCGGTAGCAGCCGTGGCTTCTGATTTTTTTTTGCCAGGGTTCTCCACGCCCAACAGCCCACTGTCTGGTTGGCCTGGTGAACCTCCCTTCGCTTTGTCTATTTTCTTTTACTGGCCTTTTAGACCTTTTTATTTGTTAGACTTTTGTAACAACCAGGCTTTTGTAATCCAGGCTTTTTCCCGTGAAAATAACAGTTTATTTTTGGGGTATTTTCTTAGTGTTACAGGCTACTGATGCCGGGGCCCTTGTTAGGTGGCCATAACAGTAAACTTCGATCTCATCCAGTGTCATGCCTTTGCACCTTGACACAGTCCCCGTCTCCATAGCCAGTAGCACTTTGTTCATTCTGGCAAGCTGCAGAGATCCTTGGGGCAACTGATAGTACCTTCTGTGGATGTGAATATCATGGCCTAAAACGTTAGCCAGTTGATCACATTAATTTTCCTCAAAATTCAGGAACTCTGACATCATTGCATTATGTTTTTGAAGAATTGTTGAAGTCAGCACTTCAGGATTTTTGGCATCACAGTTTGATACATTTTTTTAAGGCACTCTCCTCGGTAGGCTGACAATGCTTGTTGTCTTCCAAACATGAATAAGTTAGCATTGGGTACATGACACATCTCGCATCACAGCTAGCATCTCGATATCGACTCCACAGTCTCTCCGTCAACCCCCCCCACCCTCTTTCTTTCCAAGTGTATTGCCATAATCTATTGGCACTATGATGGGATGTTCCATCACTCCATGGGCAGTGTGGTCTATAACTTTGGCCAGGCCCCAATCTTGTGCATGTGGTTGCCATTGTACTGATGTTTTTAAGTTTTGTCCTGTAATATAGTAACACACCTGTCACGGGCAGAAGCTGGGCCCAGATGCACCACACAAACCACAGAGAAGAACTTGCCAGTTATCGATTTTATTGATAAACAGTCTCTGTTCATCAAAAGAACACAATGCCCAATAAATCCAGGAAATTATCCCACAGGTCCATAATCCTCAGGCAAGAACTTGCTCCAGGATGAGAAGAACTCAGGCAAATGGGAACAGACAGAGACAAGCAAAGGCTTAGTCAGACAGAAGAATAAGCAGATTACCAGGACAGGAGCAAGACAGGCGGTTCGAGAACAGGCGGGGTCAAAACCAGGAAAACAATCCCAAGAACAACGCTGGAGAATCACACATGAACACAGAAACAATCTGGCAAAGAGTGAGTGCCAGGTAGGGGGTTTAAATAGCCGAGATCCAAACAGGTGTGACAGTTTGGGCTGATGAGCAAAGGGAAGACCCAGGCATGATGATGGGTGGCAGATGTCAGTTGTTTCAAAGTTATGAATTGCTGCTGTGCCCATTCCAAGGATGCAGTTGTTGTTGTTCAGTTAACAGCTGTCTGAGGAGAGTAGTGGGTGCTAAATAGGAAGGAAGGGATTATCAACTGTAATCAGCAAGGCCCGGAAAAGAAAGCACTTCTTTCATCGTTTGTGATGTAAATTGGTTTTCAACTGAGTGGGTAGGGGAGGTGTATTTCGAGATCACTCTGCCAAGAAAGGTGACTTGTGGGCGGCACATCGTTCATTACGACAATTGGCTAATGAGGGATCTGTGGAGGCACTGCAGCAATTGCAGGGGCAGCTACCTTTGGGGGCAACATTGGAATTACATACCATAAAGCTAGGAGACAATAACACGATGCAATAACAATCTAGCCTTATATTCTATAATTCTACAGAATTAGGTTCGATAACTTTAAACAGCAGAGGAGGTACACTTTTATCAGAGAGTTTATAGTGAAATTGGGGTCATGTATATGATGTAGTTCTATACACATGAGGTAGGGGTTTGTAAGCAGATTTAATGGTGGTGTGAGGTGCACACACTTACTCACCAAAACAGAAAAAGGTGACAGCAATGCATGTTGGAGCTTGTAGAATATAATAAAAATGAAAAAAATTGGAGACAGTGATTTTTGTCCCCAATTGTACAGCTGACCCAAATCAACTGGTGTGTATTTTGAAAAATGTCCCCAATATAGGCTTAAGTACAAACACACACACACACAGACTGGGAACCAGAATTCTATACAGTAACAGTGACAAAGAAAGAAAATACCCCCCCCCCAAATAGTACACACATGGGGCCCTGCAATGAACTGCCGACTTATCCAGGGTGGACGTGCCTCCACCCATATGTGCACCCTCACCACGACCCTGAAAGGGACAAAGCGGTTAAGAAGACGAAACAGTGAGAAACTGTGTGGTATTAGCTTCCAGTCAATAGTCCTGGATTAAAATAAGCCCAAGCTTTGTTAGGGAATGTACCAACTCTGTTTCTTATGTACAGGTATACAGTATGTGGAATATCAGAATCAGCAAATAGAATCATCTCAATAAGCAACACAACTATGAACTGAATACGTGTCTTGCGTGAAAGTTTGATTTAAAGTGATGAGGAAATGACAAAAGTGTCTAACGTTGCATTGGTGTCACACAGAGAAAGGGCAACATGCAAAAAAAGTTAAAATACCTTTCAGGACGGATTTGTAAAGATCTAGTGTTCGATCCTTTTTCATTACAAAAGGCTCTGTGTTCTGATGAACACTCAGTTCTCAGCAGGTGGCTCAGATTAACGCTGCTTTGTAAGCCTTTGTCCCGGAGCCAGGGCCCAAAACCAGCCGGCTCACACTGCTCTCATGAAACACACTTTTATCTACTGGCTGCATAGAACCAGCTGTTTCCTGGCATGTGTGTGCAGATTAGGATTATATTTTCAGTGGAAGCCTCCGTCCTCATCTGTTTCCTGTTGTGGCCAGAAGAGGGCAGGCAGGGGAGAACCGTTGCAACATAAACGAACCCGATTAACTCGCCAGGCTGTCATTGACCCATCAATCTGTGATGATTTACCAGCCTGAGCAGCCCTCAATTAAACATTAATTTGGGCAGTTTGTGGCTCAAGAGAAAGGGAATTGGTCTTGAGGAGGGAGGGTTGCTGGTATTATACTATTATTGATGGCACAGTCACCGAAATAAACCAGCTTTAATCTGCTGGGGGCACGTTGATTAAGATGTATTTAATTTATCTGAATGTACAACGTGTAAGACCGATTCACTGGCAGCATGCACGGGTTTGGTCAGGACCACTTTTCTCCTGTGTTTGCCATGGTGTGGGCGGTGTAACAGAGTGAATGACCTGTACTTTTTGGAAAAAACATTGTAAACTGGCCTTGAAACTTAGATTGTTAATTCAACACCTAAATACACAAATTTCCTGATACTCCCATGCTTAGCGTCACTGCTACTAGAACTATTGCTGCTACTGTTACTCCTGCTATTGAGAATGGATTAATCCTTGACTGTGTGCCTCATTTTAATGTTTTTTTAATCTCAAAATCTGAAATGAAATATTTTGATCTGATTTTTTCCACAAAATTAGCAATCTCTAGATTGGTACAATTTATTGTCCACCCCTGAACTATGAAACAGGAATAACGCTCGGCTGTTCGGAGTCGAGTTTGGAAATTGCTTTGTGAAACCGCTTAGCTGAAGTTGTTATCTAATGATTTAGGTTATTTAAGTTCAGAGTGGGGTTTTTATGTTATGTCTCATAAACTAGGGTGCCTACAGTGACACCCTGGGCTTTTGCTGCAAATATCTGTATTAAAGCATAAGTGACCTCAGCAGGTGTGACATTGCAAAAGGCCGTTTCTGCAGCGAAGTATCACATGTGTGAGTGTGTGTGAGTGTGAGTGTGAGTGTGCTGGAGAGAATGAGAGACAGCTCCACACTGTTGATCACAGCTGAGATAACTTCCCCTGCTGGGTGCTCCATCATGGAGGCAGCTGGAACAATGATGTGACCCCTGAACCTCAGCCAGGGCCTGATCAAATGGTGGACTTCATGATTAAATATTTATCAGCTCCAGGCAATTACTCACATCTGCCTTGCTCTCTTTCGGTGGTAGAACACTTAAAGTCTCATCACATGTTAAATCAGATGACTTTTGATCAGTATTACAGCAATTCTTTCACTCTTTTCTACACATGTTATTTTATTTATTGATTGGTAATTGGATCATTAAATTGACCTCAATAATCATTACACTTAATGCACAGAATTATTATATTCAGCATAATGGAACCTTTAGCAACCCTTTTCAAAGTAAATCTTAAAAATTGCATTAAACTCCCTGAATGAGAGCAAACTGCCAGCGGAGAGTTCAGATTCTTGTCTTGATAACAGTTACAACATCTCTTATCTAGATAGGTCATTGAATGTGGATGCTGAATCGAGTGGCTGCAGTGTTAGCAGTCTCAAAGGTTGCTGTTCCAGATAAGCCCCATCTGGTCAACAGGTCTGATTTCAGAACCGTAGATATGAGAGCGAGCGGCTGCACATCCACACTACGTGTCTGAGACATTGAGGAATAATCCTAAACAGCATCAGACCACTCGTGGCCCGACATGTCGCACACTGTGGATGGTAGAGATCCCCCTCATCTCCACTTTTGAGACCATCTGCCTGTATTTTCACCCACACAGTGACAGTAAATATCTCCTGTCCAGCCAAAGCCCGTCTGTGCTCCAAATGGGTCCAAAGCAGGGATCATCCTCATCCATCTGATCTGCAGTTATCTCTACACATTTTGTAAAACAAATAGATTTTTGGTAGGTTACATTTGAATTTAATCTAAGATTGAAATACACAGCACAGAAGAAGCTTTTACTATTCAGAGAAAAGTCTATTTATTTTAGGTGGGACAGAAACGATGTGACCCAAGAGTCACTGATCCTCGTCTCTTCCCTCGAGTTGGTTCAAATCTTTGCAGACAGAGCAGCTTTTACTGCACGGATCAGTCTGCAGTTTAGAAGGCCTCATTATTTCTGCTATAATGCAGTGCTGGTTAGGGTTAGGGTTAGTACTGTCAGAGTTAGGGTCAGTACTGTCAGAGTACTAACAACATCAAAAGTACTGGTGATTGAGAGACAGTTTTCCAGCATATTTATTGTTAATGGTCAAATTACTTGAAATCAACATGGCAAAGTCCATCAGTGTTTGGGACAACAAACAAACGCATGACACGCGTGCACACACACACTCACCCACAGCACTCACCCACGCACTCACACACACACACTCACACTCTTTGACCGATTAATCGCAGCTCACACATGAGCCAGAAACCTTATCAAAAAGGACAGATAGGTTTCTCCATTTTCTCTGTTCTCTATAGATTATTGCGCTGCTACGTGGTGTCTGGGAAGGTGATGGTTTGATCGACTTGTTCATGATTGCATTTGAATATGACTCCTAAAGCTGGGTTGTAGCAAACAAGTATCAGCGTCGGATCTTAGTGAGCAGAAAAAAAGCATCGTTAAATATAGAGCCTCCTCAGCTTCTCCTTTTATGGCATCAAAACCCCCAAACTCTACCTTTTTTCAGCACCCTCCTTTAAAAACACTTTTCTTTTCTCTCGTGATGTTGGGTTTTATGTCCTGATTTGTCCAGGTTTGGGCTGGAGAGCTGTCGAAAAGGCAAAAAGAATTGATCTGTCTACCCATAATTTACTAGGAAGCTCATTGGTTTCATTTAAAACCTAGTGAACTATTGAGTGTGTGGCTGTGCACACAGACACACATACACATGCACACGCATGTGAGTGTGCTGGGTGATCTAATCCCAGCAGGTGACCGTTGAACTCTAAACCCAGTCTCCCTGCTGAGGGATAAGGCTGGAGGCTGAGGTCCAACTTTGCTGAGACACACACCCCCCCCCATCCAGACAGGATAAAAAGGGCCTGCGTTCCTGAAGTTGCTCAGTCTCATCCGGAACTCCACCAGGTAAGAAATGCTGAAGCTGTGGTCGTGAGGGACTTGACCTGTGACGTGAATGCGGGGATGTATTTGGTCTGACAGTAAAGTTCCTGGGAGATGAAGTTTTGAACTTCCATTCTATTCTCTGAATTTTCCTAATATGTTTGTTTTCCTGTATTTGAGCATAGAGGAAATGGTTTTCTAAATTAAAACTCAAACGTACTGTAAAGCACTGCACAAGATAAACCAGCTAATCTTCTTTAGCTGTTTGTCCAATGTGCCGAAATTGCTCGAGTCCCACTCATTTGGTATTTTCTCGACCCACTGAGTCGTTTTAGGGAGCGCATTTTTCCCATTCTGCTTTAATATAGGTTTTTCCAACTTGTTTTCCTTTTTATTTAATTTAGTTTCATTAATGCATTCAAAGTTCTCTTCTGCTCGTCCACTTAGAGTCATTAATAACTGTTTTCTCCTAAATGTTGCAGACCGCCATTATGAAATTTGTGGTTCTTGCTCTCGCCCTTCTGCTGGCTGTCGGTGAGAAAATTCTCTCTGCATTTGCAACATCATTTTTGACATCATATTTTTTTCCTACTTTTTTTCTTCCATATTCTATGAGAGTGTCACCTTTTTCTACCTTTTCCCACTTCTTAGGCTCTCAGGCCGCTTCCCTGATGGCTGATCCACCCTCAGAGTTGGAACATTTCAGGTCTGCCCTCAGCATGTACTTGGACCGTGCGAAGGAACGGGCCCATAGCGCCTTGGCTACTCTCGATGACGCCGAGTACAAAGAGCTGAAGTAAGACATTCCCACTGGTGCAACCCTTCCTGCTCTTTACCTGGTACCCGCCTCTCGCAGTATTTCCAGTATAACAATGTTTCTGCTCCCCAAACGTTATTTTTCCAGGGACAGGCTGGCGCAGCGCGTGGATGATATTCACAGTCAGATTAAGACACTCCAGGGTAGCGTTTCTCCCATAACCGACTCTGTGGTTTCTACCATCTCTGATGCCACGAGTGAATTGCGTACCAGCATCCAGACCGATTTCAAGACTCTGCAAGACGAGACTGCAGCGCAGCGTGAAAAGCTGAGGGCAGTTGTGGAACAACACCTTAGTGAGTACCGCACATTGCTGCAGCCCATTGTCAGCGAATACCAAGCCAAGCACAAGGAAGAGATGGATGCCCTGAAGCTCAAGCTGGACCCAGTGATGGAGGAACTCCACAAGAAGATCGCTGTCAATGTGGAGGAGACCAAGGGGGGCCCTTATGCCCATCGTGGAGAAGGTGCACACCAAACTTGCTGAGTACGTTGAACAAATCAAAGCAGTGGTTACTCCCTACGTTAATGAGTATAAGGAGGAGCTCAGGGATACCTACATCCGGGCAATGAGCCTTAGCAGGGATGATCTCGATGCAATGAGGTCAAAGATTGACCCTATTGTGGAGGTAATCAAGGAGAAGGTCGGGGAAATTGGCCAGATCGTCTCTTCCACTTTCTCAAAGAGCTAACCGCCCTACCGTGATCTTGTGCTTAAGCTGTAATCAAAGCGTGTCTGTCTTGGAAGCGTTCCTCCGTTTTCCCATCTTTCTTTCCTCAAGTGCACAGACAAGATCAGAAACGAAGCCAACGTCTTACTGACACACTACTTTGCAGTGAAAGGACAGGACTCTCTTCCCCATAGCAACATCTCGCTTGAATGCTCGCGTACATGCAAGCCAAATCCTGCACAGACACGTGCGTTTCTGCGCAAATATGCTTTTCTTTTCATGTACCATCAAGTGGCATTTTATGTAGACGCGGTATGTGAATGTTCAGATGCCCTGTGTAGTGATGCTTGTCTGAAACTGCTGAGACAAAATGCAGCTTAATAAACATCTGACTGTTTATTCTTCGTTGCTCTCTGACTCTCAATTTAACAGACGCGCAATTTACCACAAGCACGACTGTCGAAAAATTTGGGATGACTGAAAAAAGAGTTTGCCATAAAACAGATTTAAAGATACATCTATCAATAATAGCTATTTTTTTTAACCAAAAATCATTTAAGGGTATTTACTTTTTTTAAATTAAAGCAACAAGGAGAAACATTATATTTAATTAGCTACATTCATGATCTTCTGTTTCGTTAGGCCTAATTGTCAACAAAGCAACATTAATATATGGAACCCATTTACTTTTAATCATACACAGATTCAGAAACCAACAGTGAGATCTTCATTCACATATTTGCTGACCTGTTGGTGACCTCAGCGAGCCTTTGAGGTCACGTTAAGAAGACAGTTCTTTCGCGACACATGATTGATTCCTGAAGTAGAAGAATAATGAACTCGTCCATTTTATTCTGGCACGGGCGTCCAACAGCATATGGCTGTTTGCCCTGTGGTCATGAAAGGTGTGATTAATGAGCAGGTCGGGGCTGTGAACTGGCCTATTGACAAACTTTAAATCCTGTTGGGCTTTATGAGGTAAAACTCTCCTTATTAGCCGTCGTAGCCCCGAGGCTGGAACCCTTCAGCACTGTCCCATCATGGAGCCGTGGAAGGAGATATTACACTGGGTGACTGGGCCCAAGCTAATTCATAGACCAGGAATGATGTTCGCCATATGATTATAACTTTTACAATATTTTACAGCGCATTTGTTTGTTGTAAACATTAAAAAGTCAATTGTGACACGATGAATCATATTATACTGCTGTGACAGACCTTCACAATTATTCCATATAATACACCTTAAGAAATCTTATTGAATCATGGGTCAAGGGGGGAACAACACCTCTAACGGTATCGCGGTGGTCATGGTAAAATAAATGTGCAAATAAAGAAAGTATAGAGACGAAGTCAGATGGGTTTAAAAAACCCAGAACAAGAGCAGCAGGGGGCTCGTCTCATCACACTCATCATCGCTGGGAATTATTTTCAATCATTTGTTGTGTTGAGCAGGATGGAATGATGGCACATTGGCCATTGATAAAAGTTGTGAACGTCTGTCAGCAGCATATTGGACGTCTGAGGCATAATAAAGGTTGACGTGAGGCTCACGCAGAAAGTTTCCAGCTTAGACATTCCTGGCTCATTAGTACGCCTGAGAAACAGTACTCCAAACCAAAGAGACAAGGAATAATTAGTAGTTGTCTTCATCTGTTCACACCATGTAACATCAGCCTGATTAGAACATTATTAGTCCTCCAAGCAAGACTTTAGGGCGTAAAAAAAGAAATGATAAAATAACCAAAACAATGAGAAAATCCAAGCAGAAGTTTTGTTTTGAACCAAAAATATTAAAGGGAATCTAAAGGATGCATTCGCACATTTCTGGATTCATTTTTGAGGGTGGTGGGTGTGCATGTGCGTGCAGCTGTGATTAGTGCATGTGAGTGACATTATGACTATTGTAATGGATGAGGCCAGCCACGAGTCCCCGGTGAGAGACTCCAGCATATAAAACCAGCTGGTTGCTGGACACAGTGGACACTCGCCCACCGCTGCAGGGGCTCAGACACCAAAGGGAGAAACAACAAGGACATTTCCAACATTCCAATGATGGACGGTAAGTGGTTTGTTTCATGGGTGAGTTTGTACCGGTGACCAGAGAAGAGTGTTTGATGTCTCCCTTCAGATCATCCACAGAACTGTGATCTATTTCTGCGCTACGCGAGTGCAGACGGGGGGGCGCTGCCCCCCGTGGGGGCGCTGCCTCCCGTGGGGGCGCTGCCCCCCGTGGGGGCGCTGCCTCCCGTGGGGACGCTGCCTCCCCCGAAGGCCCCCCAGGTGAGCGGGATCACGGTCCAGCTGGAGATGCCGGCGCTCTGGCAGCAGTTTGATCAGCTGGGAACAGAGATGATTGTTACTAAAGCTGGGAGGTCGGTTAACTACAAGAGTTCTACCGTTATTGCTCTCTTCCTGGTCCTCCATCGGATTTCTTAATTTGATCTGTCTGTTCAAACTGCAGGAGGATGTTTCCAACCTTCCAGGTGCAAATCACTGGGATGTACCCTGCTGCTGAATACGTCCTGCTCATGGACTTTGTCCCTGTTGATGACAAAAGATACAGGTCAGAGAGACCGGCGGTGACTGCGAGGGACTAGCTCCTTCACCCATTTTACATGTTTATGGTCCTTGAATAAGATTAGATTTGCACTTTTTGCAAGGCTGTTGTCTGCGTCAGGTATGCGTTCCACAGCTCCTCCTGGTTGGTGGCAGGACGGGCCGACGTGGTAGCGCCCAGCAGGATGCACTTTCACCCAGACTCACCTGCCTGTGGAGCCCAGTGGATGAAGCAGACGGTGTCTTTTGACAGCCTCAAACTCACCAACAACCTGCTGGATGACAACGGACATGTTAGTAGCTGTTAAACAAAAACAGTCAGAAACGGAGCGTGTTTCAACCGCTCGTGTTCTGTCCTCCACTCTTTCCATAAGCAGATGATACTGAACTCGATGCATCGATACCAGCCACGCTTCCACGTGGTGTATGTGGAGCCGGCACCTGATAGTTACTTCAATGCGCACAGAAACTTCTGTTCTTTCTCCTTCCCTGAAACACGCTTCATGGCCGTCACTGCATATCAGAACCATAGGGTAAGACCACATTAAACAAATGGGCCGCTCGGCCCCATTGGCTTTCCTCAGAATCTCACCACAGCTCATTTCAACATGCTCCACTTTCTCTCTCTCAGATCACCCAGCTTAAAATTGCCAGCAACCCGTTTGCTAAAGGATTTCGGACTGCTGACGGCCAGGATCGGTTAGTGACGGTCTTAAAAGTTCTTTAGCTGTCCAGTGTGTAAGAACCAACGGGCGTGTGTGCGTGTTTGCTTCATACACGCTAGCAGTCAGCTTTTTTCCTAGAAAAAGGTTAAATCAAGAAAAAAGGCTTGTCATCGTTATCAGCGGGGACGCAGTCCTATGGTTGTGTAAGCTAATCTTTGACCTTTGTATCGTCGGTATCTTTGTACGTAGAAAGTTCCAGCTGGATGCTTCTGGGCAAAACATTAGAGATGATCCGAGTCCTTGAGAAACGCCTTTTCTGATTTCCTTACAACGTGTCCATGTCACACATGCAGTGTTGCCATTTCTCTCCATAAACTTGAATACCAATGTCGTTTGTTCAACACTGACTCGCTCTCCCCTCCCAATCTGTCTGTACAGGCTGAGTAATTCTGCCCAGCTAGCAACACGGTGTCCAAAAGATGGCGGTGCAGAACACTTTATTCACAAATAGGTTCACGTATCAGCTAGTAAGTATTCTTTGTAGCGGCCCCTGGCTTTGATCATAAAGGTCTCTCCGGAATCCAGAATATCACTGAAATTGAATCTGTTTTTTCTGAACCACAAAGTCAAACAATATGTATAATTATTATAAGACGAATGCATTATTTTGTTGACTAATGCTGCAAATAAGAGCATTCTGAGTGGAAAGTCACATTTTTTTTGTATTTTCTTTTAATAAATTGTTCTTACTTTCCAGGAGAAGATGACAGCCTTGGTTAATGGATCCGTGTGGACTCTCTCACCATTGTAAAGCCCCTGTGGTCCCATAATAATAAAACTGGCCCCACATCATGGCACCTGCCACCTTTCCCACCATTCCACCATACTTGGAATATCCAGGATCATCTCATGAGGAAGCCTTCCTTCCAAATAGAAGACTAATTGATAGATTTTGTAATCCTATGTTGCTTTCTTGTTGCCTCCTTATTTTGAACGAGTTCTTTATAATAATGTAATAATACATGTATAGGGTGTATTGAGCTGTCCTTTAATCAAAGTGTTCCAGCAAAAGGTCAGTGTGACAATAAACACATAACTTCTGCTAATATTTGCCAAAGCCCAATTCATATTTTTATTACTACACCTATAACTATTGCTACTTTTAAAGGAAATAACATGGATTTTAATAAACAATAAATAAAACATCTCTATTCTGCAGAGGAAAAGAAAAACAGTCCCGTATAAGAGCAGGAATCAATCTTTCAAATGAAAATAATCCCTTTAATCCCAGAGTTTATTGTTGGCAGAGGAAGTGGCCAGAGGACTTCCGTGACGGCGCTTTCAAATTAAAAGACCTTACGTCAATGGTTATAAAGCACTGTTGTTTAAAGACGCGTAGAACCTCTTTATGACCCGTTTAATAAGCAACTAAATAGTCTTCTTTGTGCTGAGCCGTCAGTACCTCTGAAGAACGGATAAAAGTAGATGGTTAAATTAGGCGAGTCTTATTTAGAAATGTTTGGCAGGAAAACAGGAAGTTCTATTTTGCGCGTTGACGACGGTGATGCTGGTGTTGAGCAACACAGAAGGATGCAGATGGGTGAATGGATGAGGAGAAAGAGGAGGTGAAAGAATGAAAGGCGACCCAAGGGAGTGGGTGAGGAGAGCCGAGGGATGCGGGTCCGCTGGAGCCCTCAGCCAGCCCCCCCACCGTCGATAGATCCGGATGTTTGAAATCAAGATATGCGGAGTAAACGCCAAAGGCCTGAATTTAGCTCAACCGTCCAGGTAATTTGTGTTCCGGCGTTGACATCGTCCTCAAATGTCACGTAGCGCCCGTTGAAGCCATCCTGGTCACAGTTACGGTTCGGTTGCCATGGTTTTATCCGACATTTTAGCATCGTCGCCACCGGAGCTCACGTGTCCCTGCGGACTGTGATTGAAGCGCGCGCTTGGGAGGTCCAGACCACCGCGGCTCCCGCGGCACTAACGTCCCGTCATGGAGGCGTCGCGGCCGCGGCCGTGGCTGTCGGGGCTCCTCGCGTGCACGGCGCTGTGTCTGCTGAGCGCCGCGCGAGCCGCCGCAGCTCCCGCGGGCCTGCCGCTCGCGGTCCGCGTGCCACTGCGGCAAGGCGCTCGCGCCGCTCCTGTTCCGCAGGTGCCACCTGCCGCGACGGAACGCGGCGCCGCGCGCAGGCGGAGGGGAGCGGCCGCGGGCGGCGTGAGCTTCGTGGACATGATCGATAACCTGCGAGGAAAGTCCGGCCAGGGCTACTACGTGGAGATGGCCGTGGGCTCCCCCCCGCAGAAGGTAACGGCTGCATCTATTTTTATTCCATTGGTCCTTATGATGCAAACCTGTTGCGTTTAAATGCCAATAGAAACTAATGTATTTCTGTACATAAATACTATGACCTGTAGTCTGAGTCCTAATGTTATAGATAATATAGGAACAGCGTGTGTGTTTGTGTAAAAAGTGAAAGGACCGGGTGAGCCAGCCAGATAATGGGACCATTAATTCTGCAGAGTAACTGGTGCCAGTTGGGTGCAGCTGTGGCGTGCAGGCTGGCACACCAGTGGCGTGCACGTGGTGCGGGTCAGAACACGGGCAGCCGGGTGTGGACAAGAACCGTGCCGAAACGTGCACCATGAAAGAGTTGTACAGTCACATTAAAGTGGATGTTGCCAAGCTTTTGCTCACACACAGGCACACACACACACACACACACACACACACACACACACACACACATTAATCACCATAAGGCCCTTTGAAAATAACATGTAACGTATATGCTTATGTAATGAACTGACATTGAGTCACTGATCATTTTCTGCTCTTGTTTCTTCTATTCTGAGGATTTCTCCACCTCAGTGGGGGGGGTGGGGGGGTACTGATGTACAGAATGCAACCTGTGGTCTGCATGAAGGACGCACACCTCTCCTGAGCTGTCAGCCAATCAGAAAGAGCGTTGCTAACCGATGCATGTTTTCATGGCTTCTAGGCTCAGCCGAGCCCTTGGGACACGAGCACTTCTCTGGATATTTTAAGGGCCACTCTATTATTGACTAGCTTGCTGTGGTTGTGGGTTTTTTTTCTTTTTGGTGCCACACTGTCGGCTCGGTTCTGTGACTTGTGTGCTTTCCTGCCCTCATGTGGCAGTTTTGAGCCACCAGCTGCCTCTGGATTGATGCACAAAGGATGACACCCATGCAGAGTGTGATGCAGGAAAGGGGGGGGGGGGAGGACAGTGGGCAGCCTGAGATAAGTGGAAGGGTGCAGGGAACAGAGCAGGAGACGAGAGACGAGCAGATATTAGAGTGCTTAGTGACGCTCGGGTAAATAAGGATACGCGTGAAGGTTGAGCTCGGTCACGTTATTGACAGATTGATCGAGACGCAGCAGTGGCTCACAAACCTCTTGCTCTTCCTTTCATAGCTGAACATTCTGGTGGATACAGGAAGCAGCAACTTTGCTGTCGGGGCTGCAGCTCATCCCTACCTACGACGCTACTACCACCGCTCGCTGTGAGGAGCACGAATCACCAGCCACGCTGCTTAAAAAGTCACGTCATCGCTTGCATTGTTGTTTTTAAACCTGCCTTTTCTCTGCAACATTAACATCTGCTCCCAGCTCCAGCTCGTACCACGACCAGGGGAAGAGCGTGTACGTCCCTTACACCCAGGGCCGATGGGAGGGAGAGCTGGGCACCGACTTGGTGTCCGTGCCCCACGGTCCCAACGCCACGCTGCGTGCCAACATCGCCGCGATCATCCAGTCAGATCGCTTCTTCATCAATGGATCTAATTGGGAAGGAATCTTGGGACTGGCCTATGCTGACATAGCTCGGGTAAATACGTGTTAGCACCTCCAAACGCAGTAGAACCACGGCCTTCGACCGTTTGGGCTAAATTGTTTCATCTATCTGTTGAAAAGAACACGTGTGTTCTTGTCCTGGCCCAGTATGTAATATACTGTGTATATTTGGGGGGTGTTTTCTGTATTTCTGGTCTCTCTCTCCAGCCTGATGAGACACTGGAACCTTTCTTTGACTCACTGGTCCGTCAGACCTCCGTCCCAAACATCTTCTCCCTCCAGCTTTGTGGCGCCGGCTTCACTCAGAACTATTCCTTGGGCAGCGCTACAGTGGGGGGCAGCATGGTGAGACACACGCAGCTACAGATCCTCTTGGACAGCACTGGAAGCTGATTATGAATGTGCTCTTAGATCATCGGCGGTGTGGATCCATCGCTCTACGTTGGAGAGATCTGGTACACTCCCATCCGTAGAGAATGGTACTATGAGGTGATAATTGTCCGGATTGAGGTCAACGGACAGGACCTCAACATGGACTGTAAGGAGGTCAGTTTGGCATCAGCAAAAACAAACGGGTAACGGTCAGTTGTTGAGAATGTAACACGTGATTCCTGACGTCTACAGTACAACTACGATAAGAGCATCGTGGACAGTGGCACCACCAATCTCAGGCTGCCCAAAAAGGTGTTCCAGGCTGCCGTTAAGGCGATCGAAGCTGCCTCTTCGGTCAGTCCAGACACGCTTCACACTCACGCCTTGGTTCCATTTGACTGAACTCTTGAAATAGTTGATGTCAGTATAAAGGAATATGGAATATCCACTCTTCCGTTTCATGACTATGTCACAATACCTTTCATAGAAGACATTTGTTTCTTTTGCACGCCTGGATGGACGGCGTTGGCACCTTCTCTGGGGGGTGGGGCTGTGCCAGGAAGCTTGGGCACAATTACGCTGCCTTGTTTGTGCTCATTGTGTGTAACCTGGGGCATTTAACGTTGGTAGAAAGTGGGAAAAGAAGCCTAAAAGGGCTCCTGAACCTGTTTTTGCAGACTGAACAGTTTCCCTCTGGGTTCTGGCTCGGGGAGCAACTGGTGTGTTGGCAGGCTGGCACCACACCCTGGCACATTTTCCCCGTCATCTCCCTCTACCTGATGAGTGAAAACCACAATCAGTCCTTTCGAATCTCTATCCTGCCACAGGTAACACACAGACTGTGTCTGGAAATGAGCGTGTCTGCAGACTTCTGCAGGCTAAAGCGAAACTACAGCTAATAAGTGTTTGCTTTTGTGTACTTACGCAGCAATACCTGCGGCCAGTAGAGGACGTGGCGTCTGCCCAGGAGGACTGCTATAAGTTCGCTGTGTCGCAGTCCAGCACGGGTACAGTGATGGGAGCCGTCATCATGGAGGGCTTCTACGTGGTCTTCGACCGGGAAAACAAGCGCATTGGCTTTGCCGTTAGCATGTGCCACGGTGAGGATGAAAGCAACGAGCAACATACGCCAGTTGTTTGCAGGGTGATACAGAGGGAACTCTTCTTCTCTCTGCAGTGCACGATGAGTTCCGCACGGCCTCTGTGAAAGGCCCGTTCCATGGCGTTGACCTGGAGGACTGTGGCTACAACATCCCGCAGACGGATGAATCTATGCTGATGACCATCGCCTATATCATGGCGGGCATTTGTGCTCTCTTTATGATGCCGCTGTGTCTCATGGTGTGTCAGTGGCGCTTCGCCCGCTGCCTCCACCCACACGGGGATTTGGCGGACGACATCTCGCTCCTGAAGTGAAGGCGAGAGCGGTGACACCTTCTCCAGAAACCACACAGATGGATGTTTCCCTAAATGTTGGCGGTTGCTGGTGCTGTTTGAGGAGAGTTTTCAAGTATTTGAGTTTTCAGACCTGCAGTGATCTCTGCTGCCCTGAGGATATCTAGAGCCATTATTTTCCTGAAGAACAACCAAGAACATTGGTTACCTGGTTAAGTTACCTATGCAGATCAGTGCGGCGTGAGATGCAAGAAGTAAATATGTCTCATAAATGGGGTAGACATGGTGGGAAAATAAAGAATGTTTTCAACATATAAAATGGGAAACTATCATCCACTTAATTGGATTTAATTGGGATGGTTTAAAGATACTAGCGTATGGTTCCACGTGGTCGTTTATACCTGCGATGTTTGTGGTTTGTGAGTAAATGAACTCCGGATGATCTGTATGAGCATGCTTGTATGTGTCCACAGCTGTATTTGCATATGAACGTATGCGGAGAGATTTAATCAAAACTATTGAATTTACAATATAATAATCTTTACAAATTAACGAAGCATAAAATGGAGAATTGATGATATAGCAGATCGTTACAGCATTTACTACATGTACTCGGGTTTGCCTCTGTGTAAAACCGGGCCGTATATATCAGCTGTCATGTCTTTCTACTCATATTGTTCGCATACGTGTACACAATTTGCACATTCTTAATCACAAACACACATATAAACTTGCTTATTGTGGTGCTGCACCATATCATTTGTATATGTTAAATAATTAATTGGGCTCCTGCCAGATATACAGAAGCGCCCTAATAACTCACTCCATCTTTCAGTGACATGAAACTAGTCCAAATGATGTCACCCTCTAAAGAACGTGGTATATGTCAACAAGGAACACTTTATATTGTTTAGCAATCTGTAAATAAGCCTAAGAATGGGATATTTATGGCAGACACTGGCAGCACTGTTTGACCAATAAAGAACGTATTGTAGCTGTAATATCGCATGGTGGTTTCATTTTATACACAAAATACTTTTTCACACCATTCGAGTGATCAAAAAGCTCAATATCACCACACTTACTGTTAGTTATTTACATCCAGATTTGTATAAGATAGTAACTACTGTTTGGATGATAATAAACTAGTTGAAGTCCTTGTCTTTGCACCGTGAGGAGATTGTAAAGAAGGATTTAGAGCGAGTTTATAATATCTTTTATCCATTTTATTGACGTGCCCAAACACGCCGGATGTTGCGCAACACTATGACGTAGTACTTCCGCGGTGAGAGCCGGAAGTGAGATGCGGGTCGACATTGCTCTGAACTTTCACTATTAATAGACGTGAACCGCAGTTTTATGAGAAAGGTAAGAGGAGGCTTTGAGAATGGCATCACCCTACACGAGTATTTGTTATTCGAAGTATTATTTTCCAGACGGGAACTAAGATTTCAGTTGTTAAACGAGGGACACTAGACGGACCTGAGAACAACAGCGATGCTAAAAACAGTGAACTGGACCTCAACTTTTCATGCTGTGGTTTTCTTTCCATTTTATTCATCTACCTGCTTGTTTGCATTGTTACGAGTTTAATAATCCCACTGCTTTCCGCTGAATAACTCGAGTTAGCTGCTTTAGCATACCACAGAATAATGCCACCCAAACTACTTAGCATTAGCTTGACCTTAAATAATAAAAGGCACAGCAGGTGGTTTAATGTCTTTCACCAAGATTTCCGACTTCAGGTGTGCGAATGTCCCTAAGTGTAACTTTTTCATGCTGTTGACATAACCAAGCTATAAACTAAATGTCCTGCATCTGTTTCTGGGACAAAATGATCATTTTGTACATTTTATGAGTGATTCTGGGTGAAAAAATGAAGTGACCTCAATCTAGATTCACGAATTTGAATGTTGTTAGCGTTTAGTTTGCAACATCCATAATGTAATGTGAGATTTTCTCCCTCACATATTCACATTTTTGGTTTGTCTTGGTGTTTTTTTCTCTTCCAGGTGGCTGATCAGATGAGGAGAGCTTGCCAGGTTGACCCCACCCGTCATCCTCTGTTGCAATGGCAACACCCTATTTTCCCACCTTCCTATTCCTCTTATTTCTGTCCTGTGCCACTCTCCTGCTCCTGGTCACTGTGACTCCATCTCCCCCACCACTGTCGCTGCCTTGGCAATCGCCATCCTGCAGCATTGGTCAGTCCTGGGCTATCCGTCTCCGTCCCGGCCCGTATTATGAGGAAGAAGGTGGTGAGAGAGTTGCTGTGCAGCTGGATGTGGTAGCTAACAGGGTACAGCATATTTGAACACTTTTGGTCTTGTGCTTCTGTCCTGCTTCATTGTACTTGTGTAGATGGACACAACAAGGTGGCAGTTGCTCAGCTGGCCTCCTTGCTGTGTCCTGTACTGTTGGCCTGGTCTGTGTTTCTCAATGTTCATCCAATGGCCAAAAGAATCGTTCCAACTGGCTGGTGACCTTTAGCTAAAGAAATGAAGACAACAAGCAAACACTGTAGTAATGAGGAGACCGCTTTGCATATGCATAGTAATTACACTGGGGAACAATTTGAAAAAGAAATTCTCTTAAGTTAGATTTGTATGCTGATTAAAACCAAAATTGGCATGCTGAAGGCAAAATTGCAGTCTTTTGCTCCTCAGCTTCCCCTCCAGTTCAGCCAAATTCCCCTGATTAGTGACTACGACTGGACTCATCTCCAGTTGAGCCAGTAGTGAGAGGTGTGCAGCTCCCAGTAGGTCAGCGCTAGATCCTACAGAGGGGATACTCGATAAAATGATGGATAAAAGCTGAGACCAGTTTTGGATTCTGCAGCCCAAAGTGAGTTAAAAGCAGCCGTCAGACCCAACTCAGCCAAAGTTCCCCGGTCTCATTCGTCCCTGATGAATATTATATAATAATTATATTCCGGACTTGGCAGTTTTTCTACACAGTTAATCTATACTTTATATGACCACACTTAAAAATGGTTTTTTCCAGACTTTTCATTCTTTCCGACTCAGGTAGCCGAGCAGGCGGGTCTGCAGAGCCGAGGACAGATCGGCCAGCTCCAGGGACACTACCTGCTGTGCTCTAAAGGTGGCGCTGCTGCCTCAGTGTGGGGCAGCGGTCATGGAGAGGTCCTGGCAGCACACCCTGACGTCCTGTGGCACTCTCAGGAGAAGGTGCTGAGCCGCTCGAAGAGATCCTTGGCCTTTAATGACCCCAGCTACCCTAAACAGTGGCACCTGGTGCGTATCTACCCCCCCCCCCCCCCACACACTCTCAGGCATTTAATCTTTCTCAGGCTATTTAAAAAATCCTGCATCATTTGTAAATTGTATTTTGTTCATTTGTACTAGATTGTTACCTCATTTATACTTTTCTAAATGTTTAAAGAAGATCTCCAAATGCCTATAGCCCTGACAAAAGATGGTCAGTTTCCAGATGAAGGCCAAGTAATCAAATCTTATGCTAGTAGTGTTTTTTTGTGTTTTTGGATGGTGATAAATGGTTGCTCAGCTCAAATTCATTCCTTTACTAACAGCTGTTCCAAGCACACTGGAGCCTTGTAACAAAGGTTCCAAATAAAAGAGCCTTTGGGACACGAAAGGTGTGCTTTCATCCATCAGTTTTACTAGTATATTCTTTTTTATTAGTAGTCCAACAATGTCTTTAAGCACCTACAGTTCTACTGTGGTTCTGAAGCTGTCCTCCCCGGAGTTTCTGGCTGTGTAAGATGCTCCTGACATGTGTAACTCACTTGTTTCCTCCACCAGCACAACGTCCATAATAAAGGCATGGACATAAACGTCACGGGGGTGTGGGAGCACAATGTGACCGGCCAGGGAGTCACGGTTGTTGTCGTCGACGACGGGGTAGAACACACGCACCAGGACATCCAGTCCAACTATGTGAGTTTGAAAAAAGAGAGAAGCTTCCTTCTCAAGCCGAGTCCAGATGGGATTTCTGCTAACGCCGTCTCCGATGTTGCGTAACTCCTCTCACCAGAGCCCGGAGGGCAGCTACGACCTGAACTCCAATGACCCCGACCCAATGCCCCACCCGGACCCCCACAGTGACAACCACCATGGGACCAGGTGTGCTGGCGAGATTGCAGCGGTTCCCAACAACAGCTTCTGCGCTGTAGGGGTGGCTTATGGCAGCAAGGTGGCAGGTACTCCGCCTGGACGCGGAATACTTGGATGGGAATGGATGTCACATGCATTTATTGTTGTGTTCTGTCCAGGTATCCGAGTGTTGGACGGACCTCTGACAGACAGCCTGGAGGCTGTGGCCTTCAACAAGCACTACCAAGTCAATGACATCTACAGCTGCAGGTTCCTAGCATGTCTCTCTCTGCATGTATTTGGTGACGTGCCATTTATATCGATCAATAGTTGGTAGCAATGCTGCAGTACAACTCTCAGGGTTTTGCTCAAATTCTGATTTAGAATCTTGTTTTCTAGTTGGGGTCCAGAAGATGACGGAAGCACAGTGGATGGACCCCACCCCCTGGGCAAGGTGAGGAAGAGGTTGCCCTGTCGTGTTATGACCACCAGGGGGCAGCACAACACCACGCATTCATGTTTCGGCTGGGTTGATTTTGTTTTCTGGCCTCTGAGTGATTCCCTTGGCTCCAGGCAGCTCTGCAGCACGGAGTGATTGCAGGTCGACATGGCTTCGGCAGCATCTTTGTGGTGGCCAGTGGCAACGGTGGGCAGTACAATGACAACTGCAACTACGACGGCTACGCCAACTCTATCTACACCATCACGATCGGTACCAGGCTCAGTCCCTCGGCTGTGTGTCTCTTAAACGTGCGCGAGTCGTAGGTAACTCCAGTGCATCCGCGTTGCAGGCGCTGTGGACGAGAAAGGCAAGAAGCCCTTCTACGCCGAGGACTGCGCGTCTATGCTGGCTGTTACCTTCAGCAGCGGGGGGAACAAGCTCAGGAGCATCGTACGTTGGCCTAAAACCAAGAATTTGGGTTTCAATATGGGTCCAAGTTCCAGGTCCATGTCGGTGGACGTGGTGATTTTCAAATGCCTTTAAGTTGCTTCTCCGCCGACATGGCGTGATCAGCGTTTGGAAAGTCCCAGATGTGAGGCGCAGAGGGCTGCTGGTCTGACCAGGATCCAGATGTTCACACCAGACAGCAGGATCACGCTGAGGCCGGTGATCACACGGCACTGCTGGATGGTTGAACCCCCTTCATAGATCATAGATCATTCTGGTCTGTTTAACGTGGTCCTTTAGTGTCTGGAGCCCCCCCACCTCCTGTTTATCCAGGCTTACGTTGGTCTTCAGAGCCGAGGCTCTCGGGAGCTTACGGAGCGTTTTAAAGAGCGCTGAGCGCTGGCGTCCTGCTGTCATCTCATGGTGATGTGTGAAGTTCCTCACTGCACACGGAGCTCATGTTGGGATCAGGGTGGGTCGTTCCTCCTGAAGGCTCCGTACGTCTGGCTCCTCTGGGATAGACTACGACCTTTGTGTTTGACCTCCCGGGCTTTTCTGACCTTTAGAGCCTAAAGTGTTTAATCCACCCAACACAACTGTGCAGGTCACCTCGGACTGGTCCATGAAGAAGGGCACCGGGTGCACGGAGACCCACACGGGAACATCTGCCACGGCTCCTCTGGCAGCAGGGATGGTGGCCCTGATGCTGCAGGTGCGCCCCTGCCTCACCTGGAGGGACGTGCAGCACCTCATCGCCTTCACGGCCACCAAGGTAGCCGCGGTTAGCGCGCCGTTTATCGCCGGACCCTTTGTGGCGAGACCCTTGGAGTTTCTTTCCGATGTGTTTGGGTTGAATCTCTCTGCCTTTGTTGACCAGGCCGATACCAGCGCAGACTGGAGGCTCAATGGAGCCGGGTTCCACCACAGCCACCAGCACGGCTTCGGCCTGCTCAACGCCTGGAGGCTCGTCAACGCTGCCAAGGTACGCACGTGCATGTGCACGCTCACAGCTGCAGCGCACGTGCACGCTCACGCTCACAGCTGCAGCTAACGTGCACGCTCACGCTCACTGCTGCTTCTCTCCTGCTCAGGTGTGGGAGTCGGTGCCCTTCCTGGTGTCCTACCAGAGCCCAGTGATAACGGAGGAGGCCACCATCCCTCCTTATCCCCAGGAGCTGCTCCGCACTTGGAAAGGTAAATCTGTCTCTCCCCTCCCTCCCTCCCTGTCTCTCCCCCCCCCTCCCTCCCTGTCTCTCCCCCCCCCTCCCTGTCTCTCTCTCTCTCCCTCCCTGTCTCTCTCTCTCTCCCTCTCTGTCTCTCCCTCCCTCCCTCTCTGTCTCTCCCTCCCTCCCTCCCTCCCTGTCTCTCTCTCCCTCCCTCCCTCCCTGTCTCTCTCTCTCTCCCTCCCTGTCTCCCTCCCTCCCTGTCTCTCTCTCCCTCCCTCCCTCCCTGTCTCTCCCTCCCTCCCTGTCTCCCCTCCCTCCCTGTCTCTCTCTCCCCCCTCCCTCCCTGTCTCTCCCTCCCTCCCCGCCTGTCTCTCTCTCCCCCCCTCCCTCCCTCCCTCCCTATCTCCCTCCCTCCCTGTCTCTCTCTCCCCCCCTCCCCTCCCTCTCTCCCTCCCTCCCTGTCTCTCCCTCCCTCCCCGCCTTTCTCTCTCTCCCCCCTCCCTCCCTATCTCCCTCCCTCCCTGTCTCCCTCCCTCCCTGTCTCTCTCTCCCCCCTCCCTCCCTGTCTCTCCCCCCTCCCTCCCTGTCTCTCCCTCCCTCCCCGCCTGTCTCTCGCTCCCCCCTCCCTCCCTCCCTATCTCCCTCCCTCCCTGTCTCTCTCTCCCCCCTATCTCCCTCCCTCCCTGTCTCTCTCTCCCCCCTCCCTCCCTATCTCCCTCCCTCCCTGTCTCTCTCTCCCCCCCTCCCTCCCTGTCTCCCCCCCGCCTGTCTACCTTCCCATATTTGGTAATGTTCTCTCTGTAGTGAAATACTGCATCTGACTCTTCCAGTTGCCATTTTCATTTTCTTTCCTTAAGAGTCTTTAAACTGGGCACCTTTCTGGGTGTACCTCCCCCTCCTCCCCTCCTCCCCCTCCTCCCCCTCCTCCCCCTTCTCCTCCTCCTCCTCCCCTCCTCCTCCTGTCATCTGTGGTGACTTTGGTACGTGGTGACCGTGGTGACCAGTGGGTCCTCCCCTTCATGGTCTTTTCCATCTTTTCTGGCCTCGGCTCTTCTCGCTCCATTATCGCTCCTCAATTCCCTGTTTTCCTCCATCTCAGCTCAACAGTGGAAGGTGAAAGTGAGGCAGGGGGAGGACCCTGCTGGGTTAGGGTTAGGGGTTAGGGGTCCACCCCCCCTCCCATTGTTCCTTCCACGCTGCTCTTCTACTCTCTTGCCTTCCTTTTGAATGTGGCTGCGCTTTATAATCGACAGCTTTTTTCCTCTTGAGGATTTTTCGACAGCCAAATGTTTGGCAGATGCTGGAGCATGAAGCTTCAGCAGCTGCTGTGATGTTAAACCTGCAGGAACCAGGACCAACGGAGAGGAACATTTCTCTGAGAGCCATTAAACAGTTAGCAGAACGACTAAAGTGGTGTCTACGGCAGCGCTTCCAATTATTGAAGCATGTGGGTTTTATACAGACTTTCCACTTCTCCGGCTAACGTTCCCGTTTCCCTGGTGTCATTTTTCTCCAGCCCTCCTTCACTCCCTCCCTCCCACTCTCCCTCCTATCGATCCAGTCTTCATCCTTTCTTCTCCCTCTGGTGGCTCCCAAACAGACCCCCCATCCCTTTTTCCCCCACTCGGCCCTGGACTCCGCGTCCTTGCTTCCTTCCTTACCTCTGTTTACAGTCCCACATCCTTCCGCGTCCCTCTTGTGCCGAGGACGTGTGTGTAGCCCTACATGGCCCGAGAGCAACGCGGCTCATTGGTCGTCGTAACACAGGAAATACCAGGACATTTCTGAGCACCTACGAGCAGAGGGAAGGAAAGGGGGGCTTTCCTTTACTATCTTTCCATTAGCTGTGTATATTTTTACCCCAGTTAGTTTTTTGCCCAGACTGTTTTGTTGAGCACCACACACACACACACACACACACACACACACACACACACGCACACACGCTCCCTAATCTGCACCCCTTTCCCGTCCCCCCAGTCTCGGCTTCTGATCTGACCCAGTCCGGATTGAAGACGCTGGAACACGTGGCTGTTACCGTGACGATCACCCACCCCCGCCGTGGCGCCCTGGAGATTGTGCTGGTGTGTCCCAGCGGGATGACGTCGGTGATCGGTGCTCGCCGTGTCATTGACAGGTACCCGAGCACTCTCGTGCTCCCCCACTGGTGTGACCCTGAACTCTGGACCCTCTGCTGGGGGTGTTGCTGTAGGCTAATGGGGAGTAGTCAGTCGGTGTGTTTCTGTTGTGCCCAAAGAGACCCTTCAGGCTACCAGGACTGGACCTTCTCAACCGTGCGCTGCTGGGGGGAAAGGGCAGAAGGCCGCTACACCCTGAGGATATCGGACCACCGTAAGGCAGTGCTCGGGCTCCAGGGTAGTTGGGCTGTTTCCGTAGTCGCGGTCTAGTCTGAGTCCTCTCTGTTGCTGCAGAAGAGCCATCCTCTAAGAAGGTTGCATCTCTAGGAGAGCTGAAGCGGTGGACCTTGACCCTCTATGGCTCCTCCATGACCTATAGTGAAGTCAAGGCCAGGCAGCGGTGAGAACAGCAGCAGGGTGATGTAAGGCGGCCATTTTGGTTTTGTGATGCTGATTGTGATGGTGGCAGGGTGGTGGAGGAGGCTATGAGCGGCAGGTATTTGGACAGCAGCTTCTCTCTGCCCTGCCCCCCAGGCTTGGAGGTACCACCAGAGGTCTTCAGCCCCTTCACCTCTAACAATCTGAAGGTCAGTGCACATCTCAGTCAGTCTCATTTTCATGCTGTTGGAGCAGTAAACAGCAGCTTTATTCACTTCACTTGGTTGTTATTGGAGCTCAGAGGTGACCTGATGTCCAGCTGATGTCCTAGCCTTAGATAACACGGGGTCTTGTGCCTTCTTCTCCAGTTCCTGCTGTTGCTGGGTTGCTTTGCTCTCTTCTGGTCTCTGTATTACACACTGGAGGTCACGCTGGGCCACGTGGACCTTAGGACCCTCTTCTGCCTGTGCCAAAGATGGGGCGGGCGCAGAGCCCCCAGAGGGCTCAGGAGTCGAGAGGTGGAAGAGTCATTGCTTGAGGAGGTGTCCAGAGAAGAAGAGGAGCAAGACTCGGGGGTGGAGCTGCAGGCAGTGGTGGACTCGGAGGCCAAAGGGATTGTTTTAAACAGAGAGCGACAGGAGGGCTAGACTGGCATCATCACCCCCACCATGCTGGGGAGCCAGGACCAGGCCTCTGCAGCCCCTCACAGACCACCCTTCCTGGGGTTAGAGGGACTCGCCTGACTCGTGGCCTTTTATTCTGATCCATGAAGGTGCGTCTGGTGAAGCTCTGCAGGAGTCCTCCACATCGACAGGGATGATGCTTCTGCAGTGGGACGCATTGTTTGGTCCTCGATCACCACCTGCAGCAACCCTGAAAACGGGGGGGGCGTGCTTGAAGATGTGTCGTGGAGGGGTGCGTGTGCGTGCAATCTGTTATTAGAATGTGGTGAATCTGGGTGTGATGGTAGTTACGCTTCGGTACAGGGTTCTGCACAGGTGACTCCCCAGAAAGGGAGTTATGAGTGTTCACTTTCTGCCTGCAGCCACAGGTGTGGCCAGGGTGGGTCGCAGCCCCCGCTAGCGCTAGAGTGGAGCTTCTGGAGTCTCCTGCTCCGGATCACTTCAGCTTCCTGTTTAAATGTTGCAATGTTGCCAGACAAGCTGCTAAATCAAGGGCAGTGTGATCAGGTAAACATGCTAACTCCCCCATAAACATGCTAACTCCCCTATAAACATGCTAACTCCCCCATAAACCTGCTAACTCACCCATAAACATGCTAAAGGTTGAGCTGCGCGGCCACACGCCGCCCTCACAGGGCCAGAACAGCTGGGGTGGGATAAATATGACCCATAAATCGTTTTTGTTATAGCTCCAATAAAACGGTTCCTTTTTTTTTTGTTTCTTTACCACATTACTGTTGGAGTAAAAGTTAAATATAATGAACTTTGGAGATATTAACTGGTTTATCAACCAACTACTGACAAAAACTTGAAGTGGGATTTTAGGTGTGGGGTTTGTATGTATATTTTTTTATGAATTGTAATATATATATAAATATATATGCAGAATTTGTGCCTGTTGTACAGTTATATATCATAATTTATACAATGTGCTTTTCCAAATGTATTAAACAGTTTTTGAACAGAAATCATTTGAAGTGCAGAAATGCTGATACAGGTAAAGATAAAGTGTTGATCTTTAGGTTAAGCTGCAAACTGACCTTTAGTGGAATTAGTTAATTTAATTAGTTATTTAAGAAGGAAGACAACAGGTAGGAAGTAGGTAAAGAAAGTATTGCACATGTATTTGAAAGTCATTTATTAAGACAATGTACAAAAATAGTGGCACGACAGGAAGTGCGGGATGTCTTAGTTACTGTAACTATCCTAACTGGGAACGCTCATCTTTGAGTGAGTTACTGTAACTATCCTAACTGGGAATGCTCATCTTTGAGTGAGTTACTGTAACTATCCTAACTGGGAACGCTCATCTTTGAGTGAGTTACTGTAACTATCCTAACTGGGAACGCTCATCTTTGAGTGAGTTACTGTAACTATCCTAACTGGGAACGCTCATCTTTGAGTGAGTTACTGTAACTATCCTAACTGGGAATGCTCATCTTTGAGTGAGTTACTGTAACTATCCTAACTGGGAATGCTCATCTTTGAGTGAGTTACTGTAACTATCCTAACTGGGAATGCTCATCTTTGAGTGAGTTACTGTAACTACCCTAACTGGGAATGCTCATCTTTGAGTGAGTTACTGTAACTATCCTAACTGGAAATGCTCATCTTTGAGTGAGTTACTGTAACTATCCTAACTGGGAATGCTCATCTTTGAGTGAGTTACTGTAACTATCCTAACTGGGAATGCTCATCTTTGAGTGAGTTACTGTAACTGCAGTGCTCGTGGCACCGAGGCCGATGTACGAATATAACGGTTGTACATTTAAACCAAACCAAAGGATCAAAGCGGGTTATTGCGTCAGTTAGCTGCTGGAAGCCTCTAGGAGGGGGTTAAGTTGTGGGAGTTGGGGTGCAGCCGTTCTACATGATCTGCCGGGGTCTTCCGTAGCTCATGCCCTCCTGGCTGGCTCCTTTGTTGGAGCCCATCTGCAGGCCGATCACGTTCTTGCCGGCCTTCAGCTGCTCGTCGCTGAACTCCCGCTTGTTCTCCTGGGCTTTTCTGCAAACGCAGCGGAGGAAACTCCAGTTGTGTCACTGCCGCCACTCCTGACGCAGGTCGCTGCTTCTACTCACTTGAAAAACCAGTTGGGGTCCCCTTGATACGTGCCTTCGTCCTTGGTGACAGCCAAGCTCCCCAGGGCCGACAGGGTCCTCTGCACCGCGGCCAGGTCCTTAGCTGCCCCAGACACAGACCACAGGTATCACTCATCCCATCCCACATCCCATAATGCTTTGGTGAGGCTGTTGCTGCTCATGGAGCTGGAGGAAACCCGAATGCTACCTAACGACCTACCTAACGACCTACCTACCTACCTACCCACCTACCTACCTACCTACCATACTACCCACCTACCCACCCACCTACCTACCTACCTACCATACTACCCACCTACCTACCTACCTACCTACCTACCATACTACCTACCTACCATACTACCTACCTACCTACCATACTACCTACCTACCTACCTACCTACCATACTACCTACCTACCTACCATACTACCCACCCACCTACCTACCTACCTACCTAACGACCTACCATACCACCCACCTACCATACCACCCACCCACCTACCTACCTACCTACCATACTACCTACCTACCCACCTACCCACCTACCTACCTACCTACCCACCTACCCTCCTAAAATCCAGGCCGTGTTTCGTCCTAAAAAAGCCCGAAGCCCCTCTGACCTTCCCAAAGATCCACGGTCTGGAACATGTCGGTCTTGTTGACTCCGTATGCTTCAGCTCCCTTCAGAAACTGGGAGATCTGCTCCATTTGTTTGAAGGCCATGGTTGAGTTTTGGATCTTCTTCACGGGCTTGTCCCCAACAAACAGGCTGTTCACCAGCTGGCACAGAATCTGGGAGAATGAAGCAGATGTGAGAGGAGACGACGGCTGACGTGCACGTGGAGGAGCGCTGCCCCAGTTTAGCAGGATTCATATTTCATTCTGAAACATCTGTGTTGCAATGTTAACGTGTTTATGAGGAGGAGGAGAAGAACCAGGATTTACACAGGTTTACACTCACGCATCCATCCTTCAGCCAGGCCTGGAACCCTAATTTACCAGGTTCTGGCCGTCCCACATCGGCGCCACACTGACGGCTGATCCACTCCACCAGAATCTGCTCCAGTTCTGGGTCGTACTTGCTGTCGATCTTATCCTGAACCTGCCGGCTCAGGCCGTAGGACGGACCTTTGTTTGCCATGCCGACTCCCTGACGACATGGGATGGAGAGAAAGGAAAGCAAAATGAGAGATCTGTCAAACATCTGGATCAGCGGCTGAGGGATCTGGCGGCGTCGCCATGGGAACCTCCTCTCGCTCTTGTCTCCGTGTCCCTTTAATGATGCTCAGCATGCAGGTGAGTGAATCACAGGAACAGACACGGACATTAGGACGGTGCCAACGTCGGGGTCATGCAGGTCAAAGCGTGAATCAAAGCGTTCATTCGCAGCCTCTGATTGGACCCTCTTTACCAGGGAGCAGCATTAACAGTGACCCGTCTCCTATCGTTGGGCCCCGCCGGGGCCCGTGACCAGGCGGTGGTGCACATTCACAGCTGCAGACGCCAGCAAGCGGACAGGCCGGAGTTTCCTCACGCTCGCTCTGTCAGCACATTCTGGATTCTCTTTTGCTTTTGGGCCAACAGCCAAGTGCAAAACCCATGTCAAGGTGCTGTCTGCACCATCCAACCTTTGCTGCCATCTTGAAGTTAGGTCACCTCAACTTCCTGTTCCTGAGGAGGGTTCAGATGGTTAACGGTCACAGGATGTGATTCCTCTGGTTGGCCCTATGAATGCTAACTTGTCCTGCTGCTCAGACTGTGGACTGAGAGTTAAAGACACTTATTTTATACTTTCTTAAATAGAACTAAAAATGGGCGCTATGCCGTAACAGAGCTAAGAAAAAGACAATAAACTCCAGAAGGTTCCAGCTCTGGCCCCGCCACGAGGAAAAACTACAGACCGCAAATATTTTACGAGCACTTTCCTTCTGCAGTTCTTTGCTCCATTTGATGCTGAGACTGGACGGCAGAGCTGTAAACTGTGTTTGGCTCATGGCACAAAGACGCATGTGCACATCTCTGGTCTGGAGGAGCATGAATGGAGTCGTGCCCAGGCGCTCCACCAAAAGTATTTAATAATTCTCTGGCTCAAGTGCAGCCAGACCGCAGGAGACCAAGCGCACATGCTCGGCAGCGGAACCACAGATGTCTTATCTCTGTGGGACCGGCGCAGGAACACGTCCCCTCTTACTGTAACTGATCTACACGCTTACGTAACCGTTATTACACAGTCATACAGGGCTGGCAGCTCCCAGCCTCTTTTCTCTCTGCATTGCTCTTAATAAACCCTCACTGACCACAACTGGAAGTCAGATGCTCGTTAGAGCCTCTGCACTCAATGCCCTCAGCTTCTGCCCTCAGCTTCTGCCCTCAGCTTCTGCCCTCATGTTCTGCCCTCAGCTTCTGCCCTCAGCTTCTGCCCTCAGCTTCTGCCCTCAGCTTCTGCCCTCAGGTTCTGCCCTCAGCTTCTGCCCTCAGCTTCTGCCCTCATGTTCTGCCCTCAGCTTCTGCCCTCATGTTCTGCCCTCAGGTTCTGCCCTCAGCTTCTGCCCTCAGGTTCTGCCCTCAGCTTCTGCCCTCAGCTTCTGCCCTCAGCTTCTGCCCTCATGTTCTGCCCTCAGGTTCTGCCCTCAGGTTCTGCCCTCAGCTTCTGCCCTCAGCTTCTGCCCTCAGGTTCTGCCCTCAGGTTCTGCCCCCAGGTTCTGCCCTCAGGTTCTGCCCTCAGCTTCTGCCCTCATGTTCTGCCCTCAGTTTCTGCCCTCATGTTCTGCCCTCAGGTTCTGCCCTCAGGTTCTGCCCCCAGTTTCTGCCCTCAGCTTCTGCCCTCAGGTTCTGCCCTCAGTTTCTGCCCTCATGTTCTGCCCTCATGTTCTGCCCTCAGCTTCTGCCCTCATGTTCTGCCCTCAGTTCCTGCCCTCAGGTTCTGCCCTCAGTTTCTGCCCTCAGCTTCTGCCCTCAGGTTCTGCCCTCAGGTTCTGCCCTCAGCTTCTGCCCTCAGCTTCTGCCCTCAGGTTCTGCCCTCAGGTTCTGCCCTCAGCTTCTGCCCTCAGCTTCTGCCCTCAGCTTCTGCCCTCAGGTTCTGCCCTCAGCTTCTGCCCTCAGGTTCTGCCCTCAGCTTCTGCCCTCAGCTTCTGCCCTCAGGTTCTGCCCTCAGCTTCTGCCCTCAGCTTCTGCCCTCAGGTTCTGCCCTCAGGTTCTGCCCTCAGCTTCTGCCCTCAGGTTCTGCCCTCAGCTTCTGCCCTCAGGTTCTGCCCCCAGGTTCTGCCCTCTACTTTTGTGCACTGCCATCCAAGACTCACATACCTTGAAAAGGCTCCGTCAGGGCCTGGAGCTGCGTTCATGTGTTTTAGTGTAACTGGAGACCCGTGGTTATTGTTGGACCCTTGCCCAGTCAGGAGGACCCGATAAGACGCGTCGGGACACGTCTGACTGATGTGAGGCTGATATCTAGTGTGAGGACGCCATCCCTGCTTTAAACGACTGCTAACCACTGACGTTCATGTGTAATTCAGCCCTGAAATAATAAAAACTACAGAAAATGGAAAAGATGGAGATTAAATATGGAAATAAAACCTAAACTGTGACAGAAACCAAGACCTTCCCACAGAAACAATCCTAAAATAACCGCCCCAAGGCCACAAACATGTTTTCTTGACAAGAGGAAGTTGTGTTTTCGGTGCATTGTTGCTGTATCGCCATGGTAACCGCCGTGCAATGTGTTGGTAGAGAATCCTGACGGTTGCAGTTACTCTAAGTGTTTTAACCTCTAGAATGTTCGGGCTGTCTTCTCCCTGTTGCAAAGTCCATCCGTGCGTCCGTGTCTGGCTCAGAACCCTGAAATGATCTTTACTGCTCAGCAGACTTTGACCGTCCAAGGTAATTTCCTTATCTTACAGCAGATACCAGCCGCCCCTCCACCCGGGTGTAGCAGTTTCCTGGATTTGACAAACGTGGCGTCTGGACTCGCTGAAGAAGTGTGGCTTTAGCCTGCACATCCCATAAAACACAGCTTTCTCCCGAGCCATGAGGTACGACAGAGGATGGGCTCCCGACCCAGACACACGACCCCAACCCGAAACCCTCAGAGAGGCGTCATTAGCACGTTCATTAGCAACGAAACCCCCGATTTCATAAAGCTCAGTGTCTGCTGATCATTCTGCTTATTTAAAGCTCAACTCCTCTAAAGTCAGTGAGTTCCATCACTTAACTTTGAGGCTCAGATTCAAACCAAAGACCAGAGAAGCAGCTGCTTCCTCATTGAAAGCAAGCGTAGGGAGGAAATGAGAGAATACTCACTGCGTGAGTCAGTGTCCTGCTGTCGGAGCCCTGCTGCCTTCTAATGCAGATGTGCAAATGCTTCACAGAGGGTATATAATTCCCGGGGCCCTCCCTCTCCCAAACACTGGCTTAAAAGGAGGAGATGGAACAAGATGACCTCACAACGTCTGGTTGATAGGCAGAAGGAGGGAGGAGGAAGGAGAGTGATGAAGGAGAGAGAGCAAGAGAAAAAAGAGGAACCTTCCTCCTTAAAAGGGCATTGGCCTTTAAGCAGCTTTCCTCCTCAGCTCGGCCCCTCTCATGGCGTTTGGAAGCCCAGCCTTATTTGGGTAGAGCTGCGTGCAGCCGAGCCACGGCGGCCGGCCCGAGTTGGGCTGGTCAGCAGGAATTTTTCAAATACCAGCGTCACATCCCTCCCTATTCAGCAGAATGGTGAGGGAGCACCACAATACCGCCTTGTTCCTCGGCTACACGGGCGCCCCCACCGACAGGGACGGAGCTGCTCAAGGGCACTTCAGCTCCCGGGAATGTGTGTGTCACCGCACGGAACTCTAAAGGGCTCAGACTTTACCTTAGTCATGACAGCATGAGCACGGAGAAAAGAGGTAGTTGAAAGATGGATAAGGGAGGGAGGAAGGGAGGGAGGGAAGGAGGGAGGAAGGGAAGGGAAGGGGAGGGAGGGAGGGAGGGGGGAAAGGAAAGGAAAGGAAGGAGGGAGGAAGGAAGGGAAGGGAAGGGGAGGGAGGGAGGGAGGGGGGAAAGGAAAGGAAGGAGGGAAGGAGGGGGGGGAGGGAGGGAGGGGGGAAGGGGGGGGAGGGAGGGAGGGGGGAAGGGGAGGGAGGGAGGGGGAAGGGAAGGAAGGGAGGGAGGGAGGGAGGGGGAAGAGGGGGAAGGGAAGGGAGGGAGAGAGGGGGAAGGGAAGGGAAGGGAAAGGAAAGGAAAGGAAGGAGGGAGGGAGGAAGGGAAGGAAGGAAGGAAGGAAGGAAGGAAGGAAAGATTAAATAATTTACATGCAGGCAGAGATCTTCTACTGGTCACAAGTCATCTCTCTCCTTTATTCTCTCTTTCTCTGTTTCTGTGTGTGGTGAGTGTGTATTAACAGTGTGTGTGGTGAGTGTGTGTTACTGTGTGTTTGCCACCCCCCCCCCCCCCCCCCCCCCCCCCCGTTTCCCCCAGGTCCACATATCAAGCACGTGTCTACGGTTCTGTGTCCAACAGCCTTTATTACAGGTTAATAACACCAACAGCCTTTATTACAGGTTAATAACACCAAGAGCCTTTATTACAGGTTAATAACACCAACAGCCTTTATTACAGGTTAATAACACCAAGAGCCTTTATTACAGGTTAATAACACCAACAGCCTTTATTACAGGTTAATAACACCAACAGCCTTTATTACAGGTCAATAACGTTCAGGCTACGTCCAGTGTGTCCACGCCCCCAGCGAGGCCCCCCAGCCTCGGGGTCAGTCGGTGTCGGGGTAGACGATGTGACCGGTGAAGATGTTGTTGTGCAGGCCGTTGCAGAGCTTCCTCCCAGACATCAGCTCCACGTACACCTGATCTCCTCTCTGCATCTGCAGCAGGACCACCTGAAACGCAGATGATTCCTCACATCTGCCCCCAGCTGCCCCCCGCCCCCCCGCGGCGAACGCCCATTGTCTGACCTGGGTGGCGCTGTCTTCACCATCCTCACGGTTGTTCTCCCATATGCTGACCGTCACGTTCCCGTTCTTCATCAGCTGACACTGCAGACACCAGGATGCACCGAGAGGAATGACAACCAGCCACCAGGGGGCAGTCCTGAGGCTCCTTACAGGCTCTCCGACTCACTTACTTTATGATAAATGCGTGTGTCCTTTTCCACCAACGAGTAGACCGTGTAGGAAAAGAGATAAACGCCGGCGATGGGAGCAGTGAAGACACCTGACGAAGGAGGAGACGTGTTAGCTGAAGCTCAGCACAGGTGTTATTACCTACACCCTGTGTCTCTGTTACCTAGCGAAGGGTTATATCCTTGGCCGTGGTTCAGCGTGACGGAGGCATACGGGAGGGGCACGTTGGTGTTGAAGGGCCCAAAGCACCTCTCATTAGTTCCAGGAATCAAGACGGCAACGTTGGGGTTCATGGTGGCTTTGAAGGCAACCTTGATGCTCTCTGAGGTACAGAAGGATTTATTCATCCAGGGCTACCGACGCTCACGCATGTGAAACACCTGTTCTGTGCACGTTTCATCCCTCACCTGAGTGCTGGAGAACTCTGCTGCCGAGCTTGCTGACGTCATTCCACAGAGCTTTCAACCTCGTGAAGGTCTCCTCCTCCAGCTGGTACATGTCGTTGGCTGCACAGCAGCACCCCCGCTGGCGGGTGAAGGTACAGTTGCAGTCCCACTTGTCACAGGTCAGCGGCTCGGTCCATTTAACTGGGAACAGATGGAGGGATGGTGGGAAACAGCAGCAGCATCAGGGGAGAAGCACGTGCACCAAGACCTGGCTGTTCCTGCCACTTACGCGCAGCATCCTGCAGAATTTGGATGCTGTTGGACTGGGCTCCCACGTGACCACAGAGAAATAGCGCCTCCAACAGGAACAAGAGTGGAAATACAAATATCTATCAAATAAAGGAGGCTACGATTAAAACATGATTAAGAACATGAACTCAGCAACATGGAGGGTTAGGGTTAGAGTTTGGGTAGGGTTAGGGTAGGGTTAGGGTTAGGGTTAGGGTAGGGTTAGGGTAGGGGTAGAGTTAGAGGGTTAGGGTAGGGGTAGAGTTAGAGGGTTAGGGTTAGGGTAGGGGTAGAGTTAGAGGGTTAGGGTTAGGGTAGGGTTAGGGTAGGGGTAGAGTTAGAGGGTTAGGGTAGGGGTAGAGTTAGAGGGTTAGGGTTAGGGTAGGGGTAGAGTTAGAGGGTTAGGGTTAGGGTTAGAGTTAGAGTTAGGGTTAGGGTGAGGGTGAGGGTGAGGGTGAGGGTTAGAGGGTTAGAGGGTTAGAGGGTTAGGGTTAGAGGGTGAGGGTTAGAGGGTTAGGGTTAGAGGGTTAGAGGGTTAGGGTTAGAGGGTTAGAGGGTTAGGGTTAGAGTGAGGGTGAGGGTTAGGGTTAGGGTTAGGGTTAGAGGGTTAGGGTTAGAGTGAGGGTGAGGGTGAGGGTTAGGGTTAGGGTTAGAGGGTTAGGGTTAGAGGGTTAGAGGGTTAGGGTTAGAGGGTTAGAGGGTTAGAGGGTTAGAGGTAGGTAGGGTGAGGGTTAGGGTTAGGGTTAGGGTTAGAGGGTTAGGGTTAGAGTGAGGGTGAGGGTGAGGGTTAGGGTTAGGGTTAGAGGGTTAGGGTTAGGGTTAGAGGGTTAGGGTTCCCCCCAACACATCAGGCTGAACATACAAATGCACAAATGAAGGACAGGATCAAAACTAACAACCTACCATTTCGCTGGTCTCTCCCACAAAACGAAGCTGCTGTGAGTTTGTGGAGGCAGATTTAAACCCAGACTGGTTTTGGTGGCACAAAACCAGGGTCCAGCTCCGCCTCCTCGACACCGACACCCTCTCTGGGACCACCTGCGTGGCTGCTGTCACCCTCTACGGTCTTTGTTCTGTCCATAAAGACTCTTACGAGGACAACGGTGTCCAGTTCCGTCTGACACCCTCTACTCACAAACACTGTTGTTTTATGTTTCCCTGCTGCCCTAAATTGCTCGATAGTGAACAGAACAAACACCAGTCCGGATTCTCACGAGAGAAAAGGGATCCGACGTGTGATGTGAAAGTTCTGCAGGACAATCAGAAGAATCCCAGCAGGTTGTTACTTTGTACACTCAGGGATGATGATGAAGATGAAGATGAGGATGATGTCGATGACCTCTGAGAACCATCCATTCACACCCTCTCCACCTCCTCCTGTTGCACTGAGGAGGAAACTTGTGGAGTGAGAACATGCAGGAGAGAAGCTGCTTCCACAAAAGTTTTCCTTTGCATCTTCTCTCGTCCCCTTAGGTAACAGGGTGTTTCCTGGGTCGAAGGCCAGGAATCCCCCAGTCAGCTGACCCAGTTCAGTCTTACCTGCCACATTCAGGCCAGCGTGTCTCGGGTGTTTTACCACCACAGAACGTTCCAAAGCCATTATACTCTGACCTCTGGTGTGTTTTACAGGACGACCCTGAAGACTGGGGACCATGGGGGGGTCTCTTACATCTGGGGATCACAGCTCATGTCTCTGTGATTAATGAAAGTATTGGAGTGTTTTATTAATAGAATGTTATTTTGGTTGTGCTAAATTCAAATGTATAGATCATAAAATGAATGAGGTTGCCTGTAGTTCCACAGCCTGCCTCAGGAGGCGCCCTGAGGGTGATTGTGTCGTAAACATGTCTATAGTAGAACAGCTTGCTTATAACAGTATAATTAACTACAAGGATGTGAATCCTGAGGCTGGAGGCCCAAACCATGGAAAGACTAGAGTCCTGCTGATCTGTGGCTGCTTCAGGAGTTAATGTAATCATAGAAATTCACTAAAAAACTGTTTCTGATGCGTGCATCACAGGTTGACTCCAGCTCCAGTGGAGCTCACATGAGGTGAGGGGGTTGGAAATCTCCTCCCACAGCCCACAACCAACAACAAAAGGGTCACATTTCAACCTTGGTTCATGCTAATCTCATCTGTGTGGATGTCATTTCTGCTGACTGCAACATTCCTGATTACTGTGGAATAACGAAGGAGATAATATTTCAGTAATGTTTAATGTGTTTCTCTTGGAATCATCAAATACATCATGCTGGTCTTTGCCTTGAAAGAGAGAAAATGATCTACAGTTGCAACGATCAGTAACACACAGGCTTCATCTCCAGGCCTTTATTAGCGGCTGGAGCAGCACAGTAACACACAGGCTTCATCTCCAGGCCTTTATTAGCGGCTGGAGCAGCACAGTAACACACAGGCTTCATCTCCAGGCCTTTATTAGCGGCTGGAGCAGCACAGTAACACACAACTCAGTCAGCGTAGAGCAGGAAGGCACTGAAAGTGTTGTAGTGGTTGTGGTCATCACAGAGGAAGCAGCCTTGGTCCAGGCTGACCGACACCTGGTCCCCGGCCTGCAGGTGAAGGGCCACCACAGTGGTGGTGCTGTCCTCCTGATCCTGCTTGTTCTTCTCGCTCTGCCCAGTGACCTTCAGGCCGTTAACCTGCAGACCAGCACAGGCCGCCAGTGTGGAACTGGAGGCACCGGCATCGCTGTAGACGGTGAGCGCCAGACTGTAGACCCCCGAGCCAGGGACGGTGAAGACCCCGGTGCTCCCGTTGTAGCCATCACCCTGATTGATGAAGACGTGTTTGTAGGTCACGACCTTGTGGGCGCCGAAGGGGCCGAAGCATTCCAAGCCCTCCTCAGAGTAAAGGGCGACAGACATGGCGACGTAGTTGGCTGGAGACGGAGGTGAAGAGTGCGAGGGTCACTACGTCCACAGAGACCACGTGACTGAGGTCAGAGGTCGCGCCCCTTACCTTTCACGAGGCTCAGACTCTGCTCCGTCTGCAGGTACGTCTCCTCCAGCTCGTTCAGGCTCCTGTTGAAATGTGTCCTCAGCCTGTTCACTTCCTGCAGCATCAGGCAGCAGTGGCAGGAACGCCGCTCCGCCACGCACGCTGCACGGGAGAACACACAAACGCACGTTGCCTTTCTGCAGCGAGGCGGAGCGGCGGGACGCAGGGCGCCGGCGCCCACTTACCGTGGCCCGGTTTGGGCTCTGGCGTAGTTTGTCCAGGCTGGTTCCAGGAATACTTGGCAACAGCTGGACACAGCAAACAGAGCAGCACAAACCCTGGACCAGGAAAATAGAGAATAAAGAGCCGGAAACATCTCACACGCCGGATCAGGCGCCGCGGCGCCGTACATCCGAGCTGGTTCTGTCAATATCTCACCTCTCATGGCGCCACTCCTGAAATGTGAGGGACTGATCCGGAGCATCGGGGTGGTTCTGCACACACGTCCTCCCTCCTTTATTCCTCCTGCCTTTCTTTGCTCCACCTTGTTCTCTTTTCCCTTTGTTGTTTTGCCTCTTTTACCCTCCTGCCCCAGAGGGGTTTTATCTACCACATCAACGGAACCCTTGGTTGGACCGCTGACCCGGCCTGAGCTGACAGGTGTTCTACGTTAGTACTTAAACTGAGGCTTTTTTCTTTTTGGTGGAATTTAGTTTACTCATTTTTAAATCTGCTTTATTTATTCTGCATCATTAAAATGAGGCATTTTTGCCGTAGAAACGTTGTTGTTGGATGGAACCTTCAAACGGACCCGTTTGGGCATCACTCTTAAACACCAGGAGTGAGAGAGTGAGAGAGCTCTCGTGATGTGACGACTTTAATCCAAAGAATTGATGTTTCATCAAATGATGCTTCTGCATTTAATTCAAATCATCTTGAAAGATGAACCTTTAGTGTTTGTTAATTATGTGGAGGTTTTCTTTTTTTCTTTTAAACTTTTCAACATTCTTAATTTATCAGGCAGTTTCAAGACCGAGTTATCCAACAACAGTCTTGGTAAAGAGTTTGAGCTCAAAAGCACCATTTTAATGGTGATTAGACAAAGGACGAGTTCCTGAACGTGACCGAAGGGATTCGACCTTTGGACAGACTGATGGTGACCGGACCAGAGGCACCTTCTCCAGGGTCACAGAGAAGCCAGGATGGTGGGCTGGACAGAGGAAATGGACCAATCGGACATTTGGTGGGTCTGTTTGGGTCGTCTACCTCCGTCAGGACGTACAGACACGGCGTGCACGAACAGCCTCATTAGAGCGACCTCGTTAAAGGGCAGAAACCTCTGCTTTGTTATTGATGAGATAATCATTTATATTTTATTCATAATCCTCCTTTATTTAGGTCATTAACAGGATGACGCAATATTGGCGTGACAGTAAATGTACAGCTGCTACAGACACGCAGCGCGGCAGCTTATTCAGGTGCATTTCTGGCATCTTGAAAACAAGTGAACCTTGACAACTAATATGGAAACAAAAGTGTTGCTAAGATGGAAACAGCTTAAAACGGTCTGAAGGCTGCACCCTTTATTTGGCTTAATTAGTAGCATAGAGAAGGAACCCACTGAAAGTGTTATAGTGGTTCTTGTTATCGCAGAGGAAGCATCCGATGGGCAGGTTGGCGGACACCTGGTCCCCAGCATTCAGGTGCACGGCCACGACCACGGTGGCGCTGTCCTCCTGATCCTGCATGTTCTTCTCGCGCAGATCTGCGACACTCTTGCCGTTAACGTGCAGAGCGGCGCAGGCGGCCAGCGTGTTACCGGGGGAGCCGGCGTCGCTGTAGGCGGTGAGGGCCAGGCTGTAGGTGCCAGCACGGGGGGCGGTGAAGATGCCCGTCTGCTGGTTGTAGCCATTCCCCAGGTTCATGAAGATGTGGCTGTAGGTGACGACCTTGTCGTCACGGAAAGGGCCGAAGCACTTCAGATTATTGTCATTGTTCAGAGCGACGGAGAAGGCGCTGCGGCTGGCTGGGGGGGGGGGGGGGGGAGGAAGCAAAGGACGGTCAGAAAAGGGCTCCGTGTGGAGGGATGCTGGGGAACCTGCCTCACCTCTGACGTTGTTGAGGATGTTCCTTGTTTGGGTCAGTTGCAGCTCCAGCTCGGCGAGGCTGGTGTTGAAAAAGGTCCTGATCCGGTGGATTTGCTGCTGCATCAGGCAGCAGCCGCACGACGACTGGTCCGCCAGACACACTGCACACACACACGTGAGGGTCGTGAACACACACGGGAGCGTCGTGAACACACACGTGAGGGTCGTGAACACACACGTGGGGGTCGTGAACACACACGGAGCGTCGTGAACACACACGTGAAGGTCGTGAACACACACGTGAGGGTCGTAAACACACACGTGAGGGTCGTGAACACACACGTGAGGGTCGTGAACACACACGTGAGGGTCGTGAACACACACGGAGCGTCGTGAACACACACGTGAAGGTCGTGAACACACACGTGAGGGTCGTAAACACACACGTGAGGGTCGTGAACACACACGGAGCGTCGTGAACACACACGTGAGGGTCGTGAACACACACGTGAGGGTCGTGAACACACACGTGAGGGTCGTGAACACACACGGAGCGTCGTGAACACACACGTGAGGGTCGTGAACACACACGTGAGGGTCGTGAACACACACGTGAGGGTCGTGAACACACACGGAGCGTCGTGAACACACACGTGAGGGTCGTGAACACACACGTGAGGGTCGTGAACACACACGGAGCGTCGTGAACACACACGGAGCATCCTGAACACCACTCAGCCCTGACTCCAGGGTGGGCTAACCCTAACCCTAACCCTAACCCTAACCCTATTTGAGACTCCTCACCGTTGGCTGTGTTGGGGTCCGTGTCGGTGCTGCCTCCAGGTCCTCCCCAGGTGTAGCTCTCATCAGCCTGGACAAAGACGCCTTTCAGCAGACACAGCAGGACAATAGCTGGGAGGAAACGGAGCAGACACAGGTGAATACGATGCACCGTGTTCTACTGTCTTTATGCCACATTTATCTCACCTCTCATGGTGAAGCTGCACATGGACGACCGTCTCAACGTGGACTGACACTGGCCGAGTCCACATCTTTATATATTTGTACTATGGCTTCTCCTCCTTAGGTGCCCCAGTAGCCCCTCCTTGTTTTCCATATTGCTGCCCCCCCTTTTTAGGCCGATATACTAGCTGCAGCACCTGAAAGCTCCTCACCTTTATGAGGGCGTCTGAAAGGTCTGTCTCTTGATGAGGGATGGACCTTTCAGACGCGCTGGTTTTGTGTTTTACATGTGGGTCAGGTGTCGCCCGAGGGAAGAGTTCCCATCAGCCAGCAGACGCCAGCGATCCCTCCTAATATTAAACTAAATGGGTTTTCTTCATCACAATCACACGTTTTCAGCCCACCTGTGACCAGCGGATGTGTTGGTTTACAGGAGGAAGTGCAACCGTCTCCATCGGGACCTTCACGTCCCGTTAAAATGGCCACATCATGTTCTGGAATTGAGCGCTCGAAGCTCAGATGTTCAGGATGACCCGCGAAACTCGCTGAACACGGTCGATCAGATCAACCCACTACAGAGACCACGAGGTCGACATTGTTCCTCTGCACCTTGTGTTGCTTCCATGAAGTGGGGCAGCCTTTTGAGGAACGGACGCGACAAAACAAAGGTCAAATTACACCAGGTCATGTGGGAACCCGAGTGATTCCACAGCCGAGCCGAGAAGGGATGAAAGCTTGGAGAGATCCAGGACGGGTCAGCAGGGACCAACGATACCATCAGCAGGGTTTCAGCGTTCCTCACGTTACACCGTACAAAACGGACCCTGAAGGGCTTTTCATTCTAAATATGCCCCCAAAAAGACAGAATACATGATTTAATCGTCTTTATTCTTTACAACACGTTTCTTTTAACTTGATCCTGTGATTTCCTGTCTCAGAAGCTCAGTCTAACTGGCAAATAGTTGCCGCTTCCCCTGCTGCCGACCCGAAACGGAAGCCTGGGTACAGCGGGCCGGAGAACTGGCTCTGGTGCCGGTGGATGAGATGAGCCTGGTTGTTGGCGATTCGGTGAAAGGACAGAACCCCCGCGTGTTGGTCCAGGTAGACTCCGATCCGCCGGGCCTTCGGCGAGCCCAGGAGCTTTTCCTGACCATCGTGCCAGAAGGAAAAACCAGTGCCGGACCAGTACAAGCTCCAGGAGAGAGCATTGTGACCCAGACGGCTGCTGTCATCGGCGCTTTTACGCGTCATCTCCCTGTAAGCCACCGCAACGGTGATCTGAGGAGGAGGGAAAAGGAAAGGGAAGCAGGAGGTCAGGGAGCAGCTGGTGTTCATTATGTGGTCACCTGACACAGGAAAGCGGACCCGATTAATCCTGATTTCTGTACCTTGGGGCCCGTCCACTCCACCTCCCAGTAGTAGGGGCTCCCACCCAAAGGCTCTCTGCAGAGAACCTGCCTCCAGAAGTGGAAACGTTCCGGATGGTCCGGTGGGTTCAGGTTCTCGGCCTTCAGGGTAGCTTTCCGGCCTCCGTCTGACAGCTGCAGGTGGCGATAGGCCGTGTTGGGATCCATGGTGGGTTGGAACCGGACTGAAAGGACATTTGATTGGAGACCTGCAGGCTTGTGTCACATGGTACCGCTGGTGAAGTGGCGAGGGGGTAAACCTACACTTCAGCAACTCCTTTCTTGTCTTTGGTTCTGGATTTGCAGATGCTGTCGTGGGCTGGGCTGAAGAGCCAAAAACGGGCCGTCCTTCTTTAGAACCTCCGAGTGGGTTTTTCTGTGTGTTGTAATACTTACGTGGGGGCTTCAGGACGGGCAGAGGGGGGGCTGAGGCTGCAAAAGATGTGGAAGCTTAAACAATCAGCTAAATCCGACCCAAGAAGCTTCTCTAGTGGGACGGCTTTTCGTACCCTGAACCGGTGCACGAGGTGGCGGTCCGGAGGCTCCAGACTTTTCTAACGTACTGATGGGTGGCGCTGGTGGCGAGGGCGGCGTGGGTGGCGTCCTCTCAGACACTGAGTTAAATAAGAAAACTATGAAGTTCATCAGGCAGGTTCCTCAGTGGATATCAAGCTTCTCTGTAACCTGTGCTCTGGCGCTGGTCCGGTCCAGCTGCATCAGCGCCTCCTGCTGCTGCTCCTGGGAGCGGTTCCTGGTTCACTAAGAAGAGAGGATTATAATAAATAAACATTCCTCCTCCTCCCGACGTGACGGACACGCATGAATAATCAGGTTAGAGCAGTGGTGCTGAAAGAATAGACGGACGGAGGGCGGTGATCTTCTCCAGGCTGCGCCCGCACAGGTCCTTCACCGACTCCTGCAGCTCTTTAGTGGTGGAGCGGATGGCAGCGAGCACGACCTCCTCTGGCGGCGCCGACTCGCCCGTTCCCTCTCTTTGACCCAGCGGTTCCATCGTGAGGAAGTTCTGAGGAGCAGAGGACGCCGTTGCTACGACCGTCTTGACACTTCCACCCCCCCGATGTTCGCTACCTTCAGGAAGCAGACAGGATCCTTCATGTCGGCCAAGCGGATCAGCTCAGCGCTCCTCCGGTGCAACTGGGCCACTTCCTGTTCCAGCCCGTTGACCCGGCCCTCCGCCTGGCTGCCCAGGGAGGCCTCGTGGCTGCTCAGGAGCTCGGCGACACGCGTGGCGGCGAGATTCAAACTCGCGACCAGCTCTGCGAATGAGTCAGCGTTTTCCTGCTGCAGAGCCTGAACCAGAGCCTGAGGACCCACAGAGCAGGAGGATCCAGTGTGATCCAGTGTGATCTGTTCTCCGTCAGATCCCAGTTTGATGAAAAGTTACCTTGTGCTGACGAGCAAAATGTGGGATCTCGTTCAGCGTCCTTTCAGCCTCCTGGATTCTCCTCTGAACGAGTGCTTGCTGCTGCAGAAGGTCCTCCTGCCACACACACACACACACACACACACAATATAAATAATAAATATAACAATCCGCTACACGTGGGGCGGGTTAATGCCCACCTGTCTCTCCACCCTCTCGGCCTGGGGTCTCACCACACAGTGTCCCTCGTGTCCATGTCGGCAGCACTCGGAGCAAACGCACTCTTTATCGTCTCGGCAGAACAGGTCCAGGGGCCGGCGGTGCTGAGGGCAGGGTCTGGCCTCAGCACCGCCCTGTCGTGGCCCGGCGGCCGGCAGAACCTCCACGTAGACGGGCATCGATGCCGCCGCCGAGGGGTTGTGCTTCAGGCTGTTGGCTCTTAGCTTCTCCATAGCTTCCACGAGCAGAGTGCTCTTGGCTAGAGAGGGTCGAGGACGGAAGAGCTGCCTGCACTGGGGACAGCTGTACTCACCATTAGTGGCCTTTTTGTCCCAGTGGCGCTGGATACAGGCCAAGCAGTAGGAGTGTCCACATGGCAGCGTGGCGGGCTCCTTCAGGGTGTCCAGGCACACGGAGCAGGCAAAGGCCTCCTCTTCCGGCCAGGCAGAGGCCATGGAACACGATGACAAGAAACTAGTCCTCAAAAGCAAATCCTGGATGTTAAAGTGTGGCGAAGTGTAGCTTCAGGCACGCAAAAGAACGAAAGGCGGGTTCAGCTGAAGGCGACGCACCCAAGAACAACAGCAACTGGGAAATGTCGGAAAACACAGGCTCTTTAAATTTGACTGGGTGGAACTGGTAGAACTGGAAAGTGGAGGAATTTCACCACCACAACCAGTTCCACAAAACCACACATTAGTTTCATTGTGAACACTTTGTCACGACCATCCAGAGAACCGGAATAATAACTCTGAAGTTAAAAAGCTTCTGCTAGAGGGAAACTTCTGAACGTGACGGAAACCTTGAGGAACCTGCTCGGTTCTGGTGATGTCATCAGGAAATATTGGGACTATTTGTTCTCACCTGCGCCCAGAAAGCTCTGATTTAAAGACGCTGCTCACCTGCTGCCTCGGGCCGGCGCGGGGCTGACGTCACCACGGCGCGGTGACGTCAGGCCCGACGTAAAGCGACGCCGCTCCGCCATATTGGCTGTTGGAGGTCGGCGCTAGCATCTGCTAGCTTAGCAACTGTTAAGGTGGGCGCCTCTGAAACACATCCCAGACCTTTAAGTTTGGAAAGTAGCCGCTTTAGGGTCTTTGTCTACACTCACGTCGGTAAAGTCGAACGTTTCCCGCTGACAGTCGGTAGTTTAGCCGACAAATGTTAATGTTCCACTAGCTTGCTAATGTTGCTACGCTGTGCAGGTGATAACCTAACTAAAAATGCAGGTGCTTATTGATGTATCAAGATGCATCATTGGCCCGAATGTGTGCTTATTTTAGTTAATTTGTCGTAACTTTACAAGCAGTTGTGGGTGGCAAAAAAGTTTCTCGGTGGTGGAACTGGAGACGCGACCGACGTCTTCTTGTATTGGCTCGTAAAGTTAAACTTTAAAATGTTGTTGATTAAAACAAGTCTCATTAGAGGTGTTAATTGACGCTTTACTCACCTCGACTTTATTGTCAAGAGGTTAATTAACACAGATTCGGGGAATTAATTGGGACCAGGTTTGATGGAACCAGCTTGATTGAAAGGCTTCTTGTGCGTTTCTTTTGCTAGGATGCTGAGGGCCCCCCAGATCCGGACCTGTTCTGGGTCCCTGAGACCACTGGTGCTCAGAGAATCCCCTGCTGGGGCCTGTTCCCAGCCCAAATGTGCAACCTGGCCTGATGGAAGAGCAGTGACAGGCTGGAAACATGGACTTAAGGAGGGGACGCCATTGTTCATGGATACTTTAACATTTCCTACATGTAAGCCTTTACTGAACTCAGAGTCTTTGAGTCAACGCCTTAAAGCTGTCAGAAATCTGGACTATTTTACAAATGGAACTTGTTTTCCATCGAGGAGAAGGCTTTGGGACACTCGCCCAACCTCGCTCAGTTTCACCCCAAAGACTGGATGTTACTTTCAAAGACTCGGCTTTGTCAGAGCCTTTAGCTTGTTGGCGCCGCATCACGTTCACAGTAAATCCCTCTGGCTCGCTCTTCCTCCAACCAGAGCTGCTAGTCAGGCTGAATCTCATGTGACAGGCGCTTGGAGAGACTGTCTGTCTGCCCAGAATGAAAGCAGGTGTCGGCAGAGCCTGGTGTCCAATCTCAGGTTCTACGAGGGAAACGGAGACGGGCGATGGATGAGCAGCAGGAGGAACCAGGCAAGGTGGGCGTCGGTGTTGGTGGCGCTCTGCTCTGTGGAGGGAGAGCCGGCATTTCTCTTCACGCTGCGCTCCAGCAAGCTGAAGGGGCGGCACAAGGGGGACGTCAGGTCAGCGGCCGTGGGAAGCGGGTGGTCCGTCCTCGCCGTGTTCAATTCTGACATTCACACTCTTGCAGCTTTGCGGGAGGAAAGAACGATCTGTCGGACAGGGATGTGGTGGCCACGGCTCTGAGGGAGACCAGGGAGGAGCTGGGAATCACCGTGAGGCCCGAGAGCGTCTGGGGCACCCTGCAGCCTCTGAGGGACGCGGTGAGTCTTATGGGGGTTCTCTACGTGGTGTCCTCCTCGCTGACGAGGAGAAATGTCACTTTCTTTTCTCTCTCCAGTCTGCGATGATGATTGCTCCTGTGTTGGCGAATCTTGGCCCTTTAGAAGCTTTGTCCTTCCAACCTAATCCTGAAGAGGTACTGCAGGGGAGTTGCTCTCCACCAAAGGGTTTAGGGATGCGACCAGCTTGGTATCATGTATCTGCTGCTGGGCTCCTGCAGTGTGAAGCCAGTGTTGTTTGTTTTAGATGGAAGCAGATGGAAGCAGGATTTGAACCCAACGTCTCCTGTCTACTTGTGTTGCAGGTGGAGGAGATATTCACCCTGTCTTTGTCCCACTTGTGTAATCCCCAGAACCGCGGATACACACACTTCCGCACGGGGGAGCGTTACGGATACACCCTTCCAGTGTTCCGCAACGGGAAGCATCGTGTCTGGGGCCTGACGGCAACGGCTCTGGACCACACCCTGAAACTCATCCTCCCTTGCCCCCCCCCCCCAGTAACGCCCACATGAAGAGCAGAGATTTCAGCCACTTTGAACATTTTATTGATTATGGACATTTTTGGTTACTTTCTCAGGGCGTGTTTTTTTCTCTTGTGTGTTTAAGGATCTATGTTTCAAAATGTTAATTTGGCCTTTTATCCTCTAAGGTCAAAGGTCAAACCAGGGATTCAGAGTTAAGCTCTGAGGTGTCCTGAAGAATCAAGTCAATAAAGGTTGTTTTAAAGAAGCCATGTCATTTTTATCTTGAAACGGTCACCGAGCCAAACGCCCTCAGTTCTCCACCCGTCACGCCCTGATGACGGAGTGTTTCAGGGAGTGTCGCCAGCACGCACGCGAGGGACGCCGGGCGCTCCAAACCCCAACACTTCCTGCTTTACACGCAGAACCGTCTCCCTTCAGGGCCGCGAGCACTCGGTGGGGTCTTGTGAGTCGGGCAGGAGGTGGCAGTTGAAGGGCCAGCTGAAGGAGAAGAGGTCCAGGGCCGGGCTGCACTGCTGCTCAGCAGAGGAGCAGACGGAGCGGCAGGGCTGCAGCACCCCCCCCTGAGGGGAGCACTGGGGGAGGAACATGCCGCACACCAGCCTCCGCAAGGGCTCGAAGCAGGCCAGGTCCATCAGAACCTGGACGCCGTGGCAAAGAGGGAGGGTTCAGCTCCAGAGGGTTTACATTTGTTCACAGTGATGATGCAGGAAAGGAGGCGTTTTACTCGGTACTGGCGCAGAAGAGCGGCTGCTTCTCTCTGGTCAGAGATGGACAGCCAGATGTTTGGGAAGGAGGTGAGGTTGTAGCTGAGGCCGCGGCACATTTCCACCTCGATGGCCTCGCAGGAGGACGCTGGGCCGACGGGAGCAAAAGGAACCTGGTGTGTTCACACGTCCTGAGACGCCGGCGCGATTCTGAGCAGGAGACTCACCGAATGGAGGAAAGGTGGAGTTGTCGCAGCCCCGTTCGTCCGCCCCGTCGGGGCAGTCGTTCCAGCCGTCACACAGCCACCGTGGCTGCAGGCACTCGCCGGTGCTGCAGGCGAACTGGCTGGGAGCACAGGTCCCTTTGGGGGGGGCAGAACAGGACACGGGGGGGTGAGATGTGAAAGCTTCCACATTGATCAGAACTAGTTCTAGTTTTAGAGCAGCGGCAGCTCACTGTCCAGGACCGACACCGCCCGGTAGGTGGCATTAAACCCACTGTCTGCTACTCCCTCATCAGCCACAAACACCACGGTCATGTGGGGGCCGGAGGACACCAGGTCTGGAGGGGAGGTGGTGCCGCAGAACCTGGAACAGACAGAATCCAGGCTGCATCACTAACACGTGCGTCCAACACAGCGCAGGAGCTTCACACGGGGGCCGGGGGCTCACCTGCCCAACACTCGACCCGCTCCGGTGCTCAGGCTGTCGTGCACCTCCACGTAATCAAACTCACAAACATCCTGAGTCTCCAGGCTGAAGTTCCTGAAGCTCAGCGTGATGACGTGACCTTCCTCCACAGATAGTTGCCATATGCACAGCTGGGGGGGGAGAGGAAGCGGGTGAGTTGAGCGAGCAGCAGCTTTCCAGCAGATGATGCGAGCGCCCACCTGCTGGTGGGGGTAGTTCCTGGGGTGGTTCGGACTGGACAGGGAGCCGGAAGGCCCCGATTGTTGCCCCCCACAATCTGTAAGAGAAGCTGGTGTCAGAGGTGTTGGGGACGTGAGTGGAGCTCCGTGCGCTGGGGGCGCGGCACCTTTGTGTTTGTGGCTGCAGTTGGTCTCGTCGGTCCGGTCCTGGCAGTGGGGGTGTCCGTCACACAGGGCCCCCGGCAGCAGGCAGCGGCTGCTGTCGCACAGGAACTCGTCTCTGGAGCAGCTCCCTGAGACAGCACACGTCTGTGAGTGGAACGTCCTGGCTCCATCAAACGCCGGCCCCCGTTTAGATGGACGTCCTCTGAGACTAAACTAAACCGTCCAGCATTTTAAATAAACACGGGGCCCCGCCGGTCTGGTTTTATGGCTCCTTTAAGAGTTTAAAAGACTCAGAGAGCAGCAGCTCCTCTGGGACCCTTCAAGGCTCTTTCATACCAGTTTTATTTATCATTCCTGTTTTGGTGGGAAATGAACCAACGTCAAATATGCCCAGAGAATGAAATGAGTAAAAAAGCTTTGGGGGCTCAAGGGCCCCCCAGCTGATTTATAGGTGAAGCTGTGGGCCCCTCACGTGTGACCAGAGTTCTCAGACATTATTGGCTGTAATCTGAAAGCAAACTGGGCCACAGGTGGAGACCTTCTCCTAAAAGCTTGTTATCACGTGCACGTCCTTCACTGTGGGGGGGCTGACCGTGTCCAGGCAGCAGGGCCCGGTACTGAGCAGCGAAGCCGCCTCCAGCGATGGTGGCGTCAGAGCGGAAGGTGACCCACGCGGTGCTGCTGTTGGTGTTCACCGTGGGCGGAGCCACGTTACCACAGAACCTACGAGGATGGCGGAGGGTTAGCGCCACCTACTGGCAGGTTAGTCGCTGCCCAAATCACAGTTTTATCATTTAAACACAACAAAGTCTGTTTTCTCCCACCTGAAAATGGCACAAATAACTTTAACTTTCATTTTAGTGCCCATGAATAGAGAAAGAACATGTTAAAGGGATTAAAACAAACATAAACAGTATTTGAACCAATCATTGAAAATAACCGCTGGAAGCGTCACGACGGACCTGGTGACCACCGAGCGGAGCTCCAGCTGCTCCTGCACCTCCAGCCAGTCAAACAGGCATGGGGACGGTCCCTCCACCGCCAGGCTCAGCACGTGGATCTGGACAGTAAAGGGGGGTGGCACTTGGATCACCCACATGCACAGTAAGTTGGGGGGGGTAAGAGCCGGGGTGGTTAGGAGAAGTGAAACTGCCCTCTAAGTCAGTCAAAACTGCCCCACATCCTGACAGACAGAGAAGGTTGTCAAGGACAGACCAGACAGCCACCACACAGGAAGCACACGTGAGGATGCCGTCGGGTCTTACGCGCTGGCGGGATCGTGGCGGGCTGCGGCGAGGACGTGCTCGACCTTTGACCTCTGTTTGCAGAGATCGTGGGGGGATTTGGGGTCGCCCCACCGGGTGAACTCAGGTGGTCGGGAGGCGTGGAGAATAAGGGAGCCTCCATTTCTCGGCCCTTCTTCTCTACATCAGAGGGAGCGAAGCAAACGAAGCGCTTGAATGATCAGAACATCAAAATGACTTTCTGTCCCTGAAACAGAGGCCGCCGGCCTTCCTGCGCTGCAGCAGCCACTCACGCTGGAGGATGAGGCTCAGCGCCACTCCCAGAGCCACCAGCACAAGCACGGCGGCGGCCGAAACCACCACCGTCGCCCTGCCACAGCCTGGCGCCCCCGGCCGGGCGGCACACGCCCGGAGCAGGCCCCAGCTCGCATCTGGAGGATTATCACAGGCGTCAGAGGACACGACAGGTTAACCAGCCTCCCCACATAAAGCTGAGTAAAATGAAGAATACAGAGTATGTATACAGTGTTCGGTCTTCTCTGGGAACTGTTTTACACCTTTTTTTTCTGAAGAACAGCAAATTAATATGAGATACAGCTAATAAGGGAAAGTTTGAATTTACTTAAATTTTAATCCTGCTCCTCTTATGGGATGTAAATGAACATTTCCATCACGTCTGTTGTTTTCACCTGCGTGATTAACGATTATAAAGAACTAAGATTTCCACCAGCCCGAGTGCGCCCCCTGCCGGGGCGGTGGTGAAACACATCTGGTAGGATAACGAGAAGCAAAGCCTTTAGACCAGCGAATTAAGCTGGTATTTTCATATCAATCAAACGCTTAATTTCAATGTTTGCATTTTATAAACATAGTTTAAACATTGTTGCAAAAAGCCAGATCGCCATTCTTCTTTCTACATACACTTTGCAGTTTCCTGACCTCGCAAATATCCTCGTAAAAATGATTTATACAGTAAGATGAGCTCTTGATGTCATGATTTCCACGGCTGTAATAATAATAAATGTCGCCTAACTTCCGGGGATTTATTAAGAGACGTACAGGTTGACAGAATTGGTTGTCCCTGTTGGACCACTGGACTCACGGGATCCTGCAGGTTTGGTCGGTTCTGGGGTGGACGCTGCGGTCCTGAATCCCTCCACTCGCTCCTCTCGCTCCCCCTCAAGCTCAAAGGCAGGGTTGCAGAACACGTTCTTCAAACAATCATTTTTACAGTCATTCTTTCCCCACATTATGTCAGAATCCGCAGAAGAACCCGGTCGGTCTCCAATCATCACACTCACCTTATAAATGTCTGAGGATTCGGAGTAAACTGCCACTTGGCTGAGATCGGACATCTTCAGTGTGTTGAGGAACCTGATCTTTGCCAGCTCTTTCCTGGCATCGTTCACTTCTCTTCAGCACCCATCAGAACCAAATCCTGAGCTTTGTTTGGACATTGTTGGACATCCACAGACTGAACCTAAACATCCACGTTGGGCTGCGGCAGCATCATTTCTCTTGGTTTATTGATGATGTGCTGCGAGTGGTGAACAAAGCCGAGTCAGCTGAGAGGACTGAGCCTCTGGTAAGAGGAGGGCTGCCAGGGGGGCGGGCGGTGGAGGGGGCCGGGGTCCTCGTTAAACCTAATAATCCCCACAGCGATCTTGTAAACCCATGAAACATTCTGCTGGCCTGCATGCCTGCGTTCCCGCTGGCTCATAACATCAGAGCAGCAGGAGGTTCTGGGAGGGTGGCGCTGCAGCTCGGTGGGATCAGGGATCGCAGACGTCCTGCGGGGCTGAAAGCGGAAAGATGAGCTCCGATCTGTGTTGCGCAACCTCTCTGTCCCTTCTCGATCCTGCGTTAATGGGTAATCGGTCAACAAATAGAGCAGCTGTCTGCGTGTCAGCTCAGACACGCTCGCTGTGCTTCCTGGTGCTGAGACACCTCCGCTCCACTCATGCACGCCAAATCAATACTCTGGATCGTTCTCTGCGTCTCAGCAGGGGGGGGTGAGAGGTCACCGTCGAATCCCAACATCTTCAGCACGTTTGCCTGTTTACTCCACCTGCTCCGATCTTCCTGTTGCTGTTTCAGGGTCCCAGCTAGACTACGGCTATGATGGTGAAGAGTACGAGGACTGGACACAGGGACCCGTGAACTGCTCCACCACGGAGGCCGTTAAAGGCGGACAGGTCACCTACTCACAGGTAAAAGATGGAAATGTGTCCTTAATACGCAGCATTAACGCAAACATTTCACCATCCTGCTCTCATCAACGTGTCCTTTGAAGCCAGAACAATGCACACTATTTTAAAGAATCAATTCAACATCAAAAGTTATATTTTAGACCAAACATTTAGGCTTTAAGTGCAGAATCTATTGGTGAGAGGATAAATGAACTCCAACAACCTCACGAACATTAGTAACTACAAGGTTCTAAATGTCCCAGACTGTAACGACAGATGTTATCGAGAGGGCGACGCTCATGGACGTGGAGGATTGGGAAAGCTAATCAAATAAACTATTCCTTTACTGGAAATCTTTGAATTGCTCAATTGAGCCTCAAAAGTCAACATGTTTTGCGTGCAGGGGGGGCTGGAGGGCAGTGTGCTGTCCTACCACTGCAGCCCGGGCCAGTACCCTCACCCGCTCAGCTACCGGCTCTGTGGTCCCGATGGCGACTGGTCGCCGATGAGGTCCGCCAGCGGCCGATTGGTGTCACACGCCACGTGCAGAGGTGCCGTCCCGCCATGTGTCACGCGTGCACAAACATGATCTTCCCGTTAGAATCTCGTCTCCACCCGTGCCTTCCAGACATTCTGTGTCCAGCTCAACTCCAGTTGGATCACGGCGATATTTGGCCCAGGAATCAGTGGTTTCGGGTCGGTGCCACGCAGAGCTTCTCCTGCCAGGAAGGGTTCACTCTGTATGGGTCAGCCCAGAGGAACTGCACCCTCACTGGGGGCTGGACGGGACTCACCCCCATCTGTGACAACCATGGTGAGCGTGCGCAGGCTTAAACAGGCCGATGGGTCCCATTTCTGGACCAAAGTGTTAAAATAATTGAACGTGACAGCTTGAGAAGCAATCAATCAATCCGCCGTCCATGCTGAGGTGTCCAGGCTGAGCCAGCACAACCAGGTCCTAAAGCTTCCGGTTCTTCACACAGCTGAAGACTGCAGCGATCCAGGGATTCCACCTGGAGCCCAGAGGTCTGCAGGCCCCTTTCAGGTCGGGCAGAAGTTTAGCTACTCCTGTCAGACGGGTCTGGACCTGCTGGGTTCGGCTGAAAGGGTTTGCCTGGAGAACAGGGAGTGGAGCGGGTCGATGCCACGATGCCTGGGCAGAAATACCTACGACTCCCCCAGCGATGTGGCCAAAGCCATGACGGGATCGCTCGCAGGACTGATGGACGTCCTCTCACCAGAGGAAAAAAAGACAAGTGCGTAAATAATACAATGCAAAGCTAAAAAACTAAAATAAATGGCATGTGTCCGCAGAACAGAAACACTTTAAAACTATAAAGATAAAAGATGCATCAAGTTTTCCCAAATGGCCGATCTCGAGTGCCCTCTAGTGGCCGAGCTGTATAAGTGCTCGACTTTCAGCAGCATAAAGGAATCTTATTAATTGACATGGACGTGTTTGTCACTGCATGGATTTAGCTGAATCTGTGTGTGTGTGTGTGTGTGTGTGTGTGTTTGTGTGTGTGTGTGTGTGTGTGTGTGTGTGTGTGTGTGTGTGTGTGTGTATGTGTATTTTGTGTTCTTGTAAAAGTTGCAGAAAAATCTTTTGCTCGAACCTTCAATGTGGCCAAAGGCAGCCGTATGAATGTTTACATTTTGCTGGACACATCAGGAAGCATCCAAAGGAAAGACTTTGAAAAATCCCGGAATGCCACCATCGCTCTCATTGAAAAGGTCTGGAAAATGGAAGGTTTAGGATCCACTTGTTTCTCTTTTCTTTCTGTGAGTGAGCTCTTTATGTTCCCTTCTAGCTGGACAGCTATGAAGTGAAGCTGAAATTCCATGTGCTGTCGTTCGCTAGCGAAGCTAAGGACATAGTGGACATCACAGAATCGGAAATAAGTGGAAGCACAGACGACGTCATCTGGAACCTGAGGAATTTCAACTACCACAGTAGGAGCCTGGCTCCCCCTCCTGCGTTCACCTTCAGGAGACTCTTGAACAGTTTGACCCTAACGACAGCCATGCTGCTGCGTCTGCTCGTGTTTAGGCCACGGGGAGAAAACAGGGACCAACCTCTATGCTGCCCTGCAGAGAGTCAACGAGGTGATGAGCTACTTTAAGGAGAACAGTGCCCAGTATCACTTTAACGAGACTCAGAACGTCATCGTCATAGCAACTGATGGTAAATATACTGTCGTTTCCACCAGGATCACAACCACAGACGTGTCCTCAGCCTGTTTTCCTTCTGCTGCCTGCAGGTTTCTCCAACACTGGAAAGGACCCGCAGATTGCTCTCTTAAAGATCCGAAATTTGCTGGGTTACCACAGCATGTCCTCGGAACAAAAGGACGAGACGCTACTGGGTAACATCTCAAACGTGACCTCAGCAGGATCTAACAGATCCAAACGTCTGTCAGACCAGTTTCTGAGATGAGACGGCAGAACGTATGAATCTATAAAGAGGGGCGGTTCTGTGAGGAGGCGGAAGTGCAGGAAGGTTTAAGCCCAGATCACGTCAGTGATGTTTCGTGTGCATGTTTTCAGACGTGTACGCGTTTGGCATCGGGGAGCAGGTGAACAAAGAGCAGCTGAATGCTTTAGCGTCACAGAAGAGCGGCGAGACGCACGTTTTCTTTCTGAAAGACTACGAAACTCTGGGCGAGGTCTTCAACAGCATCATCAGTAAGGAAGCGTTCTGCACGGCTTCTCCTGTGTTTGTCAGAATGAGCCTGAGCTTTTGGTGGTTTACTCTCACACGCCGCTTGTTAAGGCGACAAGAGTGTGACAATGTGCGGCGTAGCTCAGGAAGTGACTCCCGAAGATGGCGTGAAGGCCTACACCAATCCCTGGCATGTTACCGTGGTTACGGGAACAGTAAGAGCTTTGCACACTTTGCTCAGTCTGGTCAGGTTTTTGGAATTCCAGAGGGCTTCTTTAACACAAACACACTTCCTGTCCTGCAGTCTTTGTCCTGCTTCGGATCCATCTTGAGCCAGAACTGGGTGCTGACCGCTGCCCACTGTTTTGCACGAGCCAGTACAGACAGAGTTTCCCAGCAGGTGCAAATAGAACACGGTGAGTGAAGGCACCAGGAGAAAACCACAAGTCCACACACTCCTGTAACCTCTGGGTCTCTGGGTTTGTAGGTGACGGCATGGCCGTTTCCAAGGCGGTGGTTCTGCACCCCCAGTTTAACATCCGAGCACTCAAACACAGAAACGTGTCAGAGTTCTATGACTATGATGTGGCGCTGATACAGGTGAACGAGAGCATCCCGCTCTCCTGGAAAGCCAGGTAAGAGAGCGCAATGTTCCGATGACTTTACAGCCCAGGCTCGTCTCGTCAGCTTCTGCTTTGTCCGGAACCGGGTCGCGGGGGCGGCAGCCTCAGCAGAAAGGCCCAGACTTCCCTCTCGCCAGACAGAGTCCGGCGCGTCCTGGGGCTGCTCACATCACATTGTTCCTCCTGAGTCCGGGGTTTAACCATCGGCCAAATTCTCCTATAGCCAGAGGTTTAACCTGAGGAGGGGGTCGTCGGGGCCCAAACCACTTTGCAGTTGTGTAGCCTTCATGATGGGTCGGTGACCCACCCTTAGTCTGGGCCGTCACCCAGGACCTGTATGCCATGGGAGGCCCTACCAGGGGCCTAGCAGACCTGGACAACCAGGCTCCCAGGGTGGTGGGTCCAGGAAGGGCGGTTACAGCTGTTTGTCAGGGCAGATTTTACCTAATGTGGACAGTTTTAGCCCTGCTGACTGACTGTGTATGTCGTGCAGGCCCATATGTTTGCCGTGCACCGTTCCTGCCAGCCGAGCCATGAAGAGCGTCAACACCAACTGTCAGCAACACAGTATGACCCCTCTGGATCATCACTTACATGAGTAGAAAGGTCCAGCATGTGAAGCCATTAGCACCCATGGCTAAGTGAATATTAGCCAAGACAAACTAGGCACCCTTGAATTAAGCCCCCTAAATCCCACAAAGTGGACAGACGCACACAAACACCATTTCCATATGAAGAAAGGGTTGAAAACACAATGTGTGTTGTGTGTTTTGTGTGGTATCTGTGTGAACAGGGAAGGCGTTGCTGCCACACCAACAGACCGAGGCCTCCTTCATCAATAGCCACCGGAACCCCAAACGGAGAGTAACGCACATTCAAACACAGGCTCAAGTGGGTCACATTCCGTTCGATTTGATAGAAAACTTGGAAGGAAGACAACTGGAGCGCGTCTAATCTTTCTCCAGCGGCAAAGCTGCGTTGAAAAGGCCCGACAGGTGATCCACGAGCCCACTGACGTCCGATTGGATGAGTATGTAACCGACAGGTTCCTCTGCTCTGGCGGATCCTCTGGATATAAAGATGCCGTCTCCTGTAAAGGTTTGGAGCTCCGCACACACTGAAGCACAGTCCAGAGCGTGCGAGCGTGTTCTGATTGTCTGGATCTGTGTGTGCACAGGTGACTCAGGGGGATCCCTGTTTCTGCAGCAGAAGAACCGCTACTTCCAGGTCAGTACTTTCCTCCGGTTAAAAATCAAAGGGTCAGAAGGGACGAGCCGCATTGAACAGTTGCTGCCGTTGTCCCGAGGTGGGAGTGTTGAGCTGGGGCATCACCAACGTGTGCGATCCAGCCAACCGTGGAAAATACAGCAGTGAAGACCCCCCCCCCAACGCTCGAGACTTCCACATCGACCTGTTCCAGATCATGCCATGGCTGAAACAGCACCTGGGAGAGGAGATCCAGTTCCTACCGGACGTGGACTGATCGCCAGGAGACAGAAACACACCCTGCTGCTGTCATTTCAAACCCTTTTATTTGTGATTAGTTACGCATGGATTAAGGATCAAACTGCAGACCCATGACATCATTAAAGAAACATTAAAGAAACGGCAACAACTCATTGTCTTATAAAAGTGTGTTACAGAGGACACGCTGCAGGAGGAAGACTGGACTTCATCCCCAGTGATGAAGATTAAGGATGTTGTGCATGTTGTGCACGAGCAGGCTTTTAAGTTAAGAACCAAGAATCAGACCAGGACCTCCTGTAAGCCAGAGAAATTCTAGAAGAAACTCCAAATGCAGCGTTTACCACATTTTACCATCATCAAATATCGTCTTACTAACTTCATTCTAATGGTATCCAGTAGAACCCAGTCTGGACTTCAGCCATACTGAACCATGGGGTGGTCGGTCCAGGGAGGCAGATTCTTTACCTTCTCCTCTGTGCTTGCTTCAATGGACCAACCCCAGGCCCTAAAAAACCCCGTCAAATTCCTCCCCACGGCCCGGGAGACCGTCTCAGCATACAGGTTCATCTTCCCCGTGTTGTCGTCGGGATAGCTGCTCATCCCGTGGTACGCACCGAAGGCCTTCTTCAGGGCGTCCCAGCCAAACCGCTCTTGCACCTCCACGGGCAGAGAAGTGCCGGGTTAAACCAGCTCTATCCAGTCTAACCCTCGTTTCACGTGTTCATAGTCACCTGCAAATATGTCTCCAGGGCCGTCCACATGTACCACTCGCTCAGGTTCTTCCCACCTTTAACATAATCTTCAATCCTCTGCTTTCGGTTTTCCACAGAAACATTTGGATGGGCCTGTTTGACACAGAGGAGTGGTGCCATCATGAAACAGGGCTGATGTAGGAGCCTGATGCTTGTTTAGGAGAGGGAGGGTCACCTGGGCCCTGTTGATCCCCAGCACTTGCTCGTGCACGTACACGGACCACAGGTTGCAGGTGCCCTCTGTGGTGTGTGGTGGGAGTTCCCAGCAGCGCCTCTGCTGGTTGTGGCCCAGTTCATGGATGGGCCCCCACATGCCGCGCCTCATGCTGTCAACACTGACCAGCTCGTGCGCTGCAGCCGTGAACGCCATGATGGGATAACCTGCATGCATCCAGCCTGTGTGGCCAACCAGATGTGTGAGAGCTGTGCTCGAAACGTGCACATCAACCACCCAGTACACCCACCGTGGGAAATCTGCACATCGGTGACGATGCGTTCTTTGCGTCCTAATTTGGGCGGTAGAGCAGCCAGGTCAGCGATGGCTGCCATGATGGCGTTCCAGAGTGCTGCCAGCTCATCTGGACGCTCCAGGTCACGGACGGTTTCTGAAGGCACCGTGATGACGATGTTGTCGAACTCCATCTCTGCCCAGGGGGAGGGGGCCGTACGAAGCCGTGACCAATCGCCAGCCGTGGTCACGCCTGAGGAACAAATGCAGACATACGCACATTTTCCACCTCCTCGACCCAACCTGAGGAGCACCGACACACAGGCCGCACACACTCACCAGATTTATAATATGGAGCAGGTACGGCGACCTGCACTGTGACCTCTGCCCCGTCCACCTGTGCATTCCTTGGTGCAATCAGGTAGATGAGGCCACCCCACAGGTTCCAAATCTGCATCATCTCGGAGGTGACAGGAAACTGCTCATGAACGCACGCCGCTCTCTTCAACTCGGAGTGGTTGAGGTAGTCTGTGTGACACCCAATCTGGATCTGCAGGAGAGGAACATGTGGCTTTGGTCACCAGCTGCTGGCTGATTACTGCAGCATGGCTCCCGGATGGAGGGTAAAGCTTTAAAAAGAAAGAGTAGAGACCTTCCAGCCCTTGTTGACGAGCTCGGCTGGAAAGGCCACGTAGGTCTTCATACCCGGAGACAGATAGAGACCTGTGCTGATCCAGTCCTCCCATCCTGACACCCACCCAAACACACACGGGTGAGCTTAAAGATCACTGTTGTTCATTGAGGCGTCACCTCACTAATGTCAACATAGCAAATACAACATGTGTTTGTTCTGAACATGGAGGTCTGACCTTCTGTGGCCGCACTAATCCTCATTTTATGGTTGTGAACAACTGGCAGCAGGGGGTTGTTCTGGATGAGGAAGGGCAGCAGAGCATCCTGGTCCTGGCACACCTTGTACACCTCTGACCCCACACTGAGGAGAAGATGATCTCTGGGGCTATTCACAGGGCAACTTTCACACACCTTAAACACACCATGATGAACATGAGGAAAACCAAAGCCACAGAACGGAGGCCGACCTTAATAGTTCTGTACCTGTGGAATACCAAACTTCTTCACGATGTCAGTGAGTGTGGACACCACCTGTGCATAAGAGGAGCTGTCATACGCCTTCCTGTTCAAGTAGGCAGCGCAGTCGGCTCCCAGCTTCCTCAAACATTCCTCCTCCTTCTTCTCAAGTTCTTCCCCCTTACTCATATGACAAACCACACGGTGGAGAAGATCTCGGAAGTTGTAGGTGTCTTTCATGGCCTGCTTGGGTACAGGGGGCTTGTAGCAACCATTTCCAACTATGTTGCCCAGCAGACTCAAACCCATTTTGTTGAGCAACTTGTTCCCTTGAAGGTAACAAAACCGTTAATCCTTGATGGATCCATTAACGACTGACTTTACTCCTGCTGGCCATCCACTCGGCCCTCTCATTGAAAGATCTCATTGTGAGGTTACTTACCAACAAAGTCTGTCATTGTGTTTTGCCCAGGGTGTGTCTGTGCCCAGTACCAGGCGTGACCCCCCACCAGCAGGCCTCCACCCTCAGCCACAAAGTTCTGGATTTCCTCCAGGTGGTCCCCATTGTAGGCCGTGCAGACAAACACGCTCAGGTCTTCCCTGAAGTCTGTCTTCACGCAGTTGCACCAGTTGCTGATGAGGTTGAAGCAGGATGAGTCCGGACACGCCCCCACCCCAATCACGCCATTGCGGCCTTCATCCAACCAGTGAATAGCATTTTTCCAAAACTGAAACAGCGTCTAAGAGAGACAAACGTGGTTAGTTTAAGACCCACTCGCCCTCATTTGCATTTACTACATCATGCAGTATGATAGACGGCTCGTGTGTGAAACTAAAAGCACGCCAGGAAGTCAGGCCAGACCAGCGATCAGAGTAAATCGGACTCTTGCTCCGCTCTCATTGCATCAGTAAAACCACACCTCTCGTCCCATGAGCCCCTCATGTGTGATCACGATCACTCTTCCTTGGCCATAGTACGCTCCTGCCAGGAACGCCTGTCCGTCACTGGTTGTACCAATTGGGAACGCCAGGGGGCCATGGACCATGACCTCAGAGGCCAGCAGTCCACCTGGGATCTCAAATTCCGAGACCCCTTGCAGTAAGAAATCCAAGTCATCCTCAAAGTCTTTTCCGATTCTGAATAAAGATAAGATGGATAAAATGGCAGCAGACTCCAAAAGACAATATGTTCTTGGTTAAGTTCTGACTCATGATGAACGCTAACCTGCCCGAGTGCAACTTTAAATGAGACCCGTTCACACTTACACGACAGTCATCCAGGACGAGGGGATCTGCGGGGGCACAGGCAGGCGCTCTACCTCTGCAGCACGCTCGCTGAAATAGATCCCTGCTACGCCTGAGACCTTGTTTCCTTCAAACAGAAGCAGCACATTATCCTTGGGACGTGTTTGAGCCCAGTTCCAGGCTTGTCCCCCGATGAGGACGCCTCCTCCGGCCTTCATGAATGCCACCAGGCCTTTTGCGTCTGCTGCTACGCTGTAGGCGTCGGTGACGTACACAGCAGCGCCCAGATTGAGACCGAAGCCCCCGACCACTTCGACCTTGAGTTTAGATTTGCTGAGGTTGTCAGCGACTGCCTTCACTTGTTGATGGACGGCCACAGACCCGTCAGACCCGTCTCCTCCCAACCAGGTCACGGCATTTTCCACCAGGTCAGGAAAGGCAGTGAGGTAGCCCTCATGACCAAGGACCACGATCCTTCCACGGCCGTACAGAGAAGCAGCCATAATAACCTGGCCTTGGCTGTTCATCGCCAGAGGAAAGGCGTGGTCTCCGATGAGGACCAGGTCACTGGGAGCACTGGGACCACAGAGGTCCAGTTCTTTCACGCCTCTCATGAGACGTGCGTAAGACTCTTCATGGAGGTTCTGTGTTGGCTGGGTGGTCATGATGAAATGGATGGAGGGTCTGAAAAGGTGGATGACAAAACAACCTATGATGATACTAAGAAGGATATATAACTGCAGACATTAGCGGAATTTAAAGGCAGACAAATAAAAACCTCCAGTAAAATCTGGCAAATTGTGCAATAAACCAATAAAAACTATTTTACATAAAATCAGGGCTACATTTTTAGGCCACACAACAGGTCTTATTAGATCTCATATCTGAATTTATGAGACATTTTTCTCTGCACATCCACGTTATAAAACAAGAATTTATCAGATTACAAAGCACTGAAGTCTACGTACCCAAGAGGTGCTGACGTCTAGCAAATTAATAAAATTCCACCCGTTTATTTAAATACCTTGACTTCCTGCTGTGATATTTACGTCGCACGGAGGTCCAAGAATGTGAGCATGAGGCAGGAGGGAAGAGACAAAATGGGAACTAAAGGAGGAGGAACTCTGCTCTTTACAAACCCAATGACAGGAGATCACGTGTCTCTATACCTGTTGGTCCACACCTGACAGATCACGGGTCACACCCAGAATCCTGTTGATCCAGCAAAGGAACACTGCTGGATTTAATTAAATGTTAAGCTGACATGAGCTCGTCTATTCTTTTATTCACGGAGGTATTTTGAAGGTTGTCTCGACAAACCGGTTTCTCCGGATTCTGTGTCGGAGTTGATCCTGATCCAAACCCACTGATATTCCCACCCTGATAAGGAGTCTAATGTGTCTCAGGAACACAAAGGACCGTCTAACCTGACCTAAAGACTTTAACGACGTTCTTCAGCCTCAGTTTCACTTTCGTTCCGATGTTTTTTCGGACCAGTTTCGTACATTTATCTGACACCAGAGGGCGCTGTGGTTCTACTGGGCGAGTACCAGTGATGACCACCAGGTTAGTCCCTCAACAACAACAACAGCAGCAACAACAACAGCAACAGCAACAACACACCTGAAATGAAGCAGAATTACATCGCTGGTTCTAATAAAATCATTCTAATAAGGGAGCAACAGACTCCACGCAGGCTCAGATTACTCCCCTCAATCAAGCACAAATGACTCAAAAAGTGATAAGGAGTTAATTAATTCTTTATTAGCCTTGTCTTGATTAACAGAAAAGACAAATAGGATTGTAATGATATCAGGTAAGGCAGCAGACTACATGGGGATTAAGACATTTAAGACATCCACCAAAGATTATATTTCACCCTGAAGCCGCACAAGTGTTGTCTAATATAATTATCACCCTAATAAGCACCTATTATTGCATTATTTCTAGGTCCTCACCACCAGGGAAAGCAAAACCCAACTTTATGATAGAATTTTTATGAGGTTAGACCAGGGGTGGGCAAACATTTTGATTCATGGGCCACAATGGGTTCTAACATTTGACAAAGGGGCCGGACCAGGAGCAGATGGATGGATGGAGTGCTTTGGTAACCTCACCTCATTGGAGAAAAAATACACATCTTGGGATATGGAGAAAACATGTGCTTTAATTTCAAATGAAAATGAAGAGACAAAATATCTGACTTTGGAATGAGTCTTAAAACACTTAAAATCAAATGAATAAAATGTGCCTTTTAAAAAAAAATTAATAACCATTTCTATTTTAAAGCACTGAAAGTTCTGTTATCCTTCAGGATATCACCATCACTCTCCTCCTGACTGTCTTTTTTCTAGTGGGAAAACACCAGAATTGCAGTGAAAATTTAACATTAACAAGGTTTATTCATTTAATTTTTCAATTTTGGCGGGCCGGATTAAAACGTTTAACGGGCCGCGTGTGGCCCCCGGGCCGTAGTTTGCCCATGCCTGGGTTAGACGATGAGCTGACAAATCTCAATTAGATTATATGTCAATTAAATCATCAAAACTTTTGCACTTTTGAAACCCCCCCTCTCGTCCTCATAATTGAGGGTGAAAAGTTGAAGAACCTCGGGCTTTTTTTGGGGGTTTCGTACTTGGCTCTGATCCAACCGACTTCATCTGTCATAACCAGGGAATAAAACCAACAAAATGAGTTCATAAAACTGGATTAGATTAAAAGTCTCCCGTGACTAAGTTAAGGCAACAGAGACCTTTTACACCCGCTGCTCAACTGGGGGAGGAAGCAAACAAAGAGGCGGAATATCAGAAAAACCCAAGGATCAACCCCAAACCCATAAAAGCTAAATGGTTAAAAGAAGTTACAAGATCAAAGCTCTGCACTGTTGATCATCAGGAGGCTGATTGATCATCAGGAGGCTGATTGATCACCAGGAGGCTGATCCTCAGTTGTACTGGGCCATGGGGTGGTCGGTCCAGGGGGGCAAATGAGAGAGATCCTCCTCAGTGATCTCCTCGATGGGCCAAGCCCAGGACTTGAAGAATCCAGACAGATTCATTCCCACAACACGGGAGAAGGTTTCAGCATACAGGTTCATCTTTCCCTTGTTGTTGTGAGGAAAGTTGCTCATCTCATAGTAGCCAGCAAAAACCTTCTTGAAGGCTTCCCAGCCAAACTTTTCCTGCAGCTACAAGAGAGAAGGAGAAGAAAAGCCACATTGTTCACCTTCATGCTTTATGATCAGGGGGAGGGAGATCAGGCAGGTGTCTCACCTGCAGGTAAGTCTCCAGAGCTGTCCAGACACTCCAGTCGCTCAGCTTCCTGCCGTCTGCAACGTATTTCTTCATCCGAGCTTTTCTCCTCTCTGAAGTCAGGTTTGAATGAGCCTGCACCACACAGCATGAGACAGTAACACTCGGAACAACAGAAAATTCCAGTAGACCTCAAGAACAGCCTGATACCTCTGTTCTCTTAATTCCCAGCAGTTCCTCGTGCACGTACACTGACCACAGGTTGCAAGTACACTCAGTGGTGTGTGGTGGGAATTCCCAGCAGCTCCTCCGTTGGTTGTGTCCCAGTCCATAAATGGGACCCCACATGCCCCCAGCAATCTTCGTGGTGTTGGTGATGAGGTAGGCGGTGGAAGTCTGTCCCATGATGGGATAGCCAGCATGCATCCACCCTGTTTGTCCAACAGACCTTGGATGAAGAACTTTGTGCTTCCGTGTGGGTGGTGGGAAATGATCTACGTTAACTGGCTCCTGTTCGATCGAACCCTGACACGCTTACCATGAGAAATCTGCACATCAATCACGATGCGTTCCTTGCGAGGAAATTTGAGCGGTGTTGCGGCGAGCTCAGCGACGGTCTTCATTATGTTATTCCAGACTTGTGCCAGCTCATCAACCTGCTCAAGGTCACGGACAGCTTTTGATGGCACAGTCAGGATGATGTTGTCAAACTCCAACTCTGCCCAGGGGGATGGAGCCGCACGCCGCTGCGACCAGTCGTCAGCTGTGGTCACACCTAAAAAGGGAATTATAACCATAAAAACGGGGGTTCGTCCTGTGTAGAACCTCAGAAATATCTCACAGCTTCAGTGCAATCCCAGACTCACCAGATTTATAATATGGTGCGAGCACAGCCTGCTGGACAACCATCTCGACCCCTGTCACTCTGGTTTGGGATGGGGCCAACAGGTAGATGAGACCGCCCCACAGGTTCTGCACCTGCATCTTTTCTGAAGTGATGGGAACTCTTAAATGGACAGACTGGGCTCTAATCAGCTGCTGGTGACTGAGATAGTCTGTTTGACAGCCGATCTGGATCTAAGGAGACATGAAGGTTAGTGGTCTTCTCGCAGCCACAGCTGGACTAGTTTAACAGTCTGGTACCTTCCATCCCTTGTTGACAATTGCTGCTGGTAGGGTCAGATTTGTCTTCATACCAGGTGAGAGGTAGAGACCGGTGCTGATCCACTCAAAGCCTCCTAAGACAAATAACAACAGCACCACAGGTTCCAATTTACAATGGAAAAGCAAATGTACTGGGCAGCGGTTGTGCTGGAACGCCATCGTCTCACCTGCTGTGTCCACATTAATCTTGATTCTCTGGCTGTTGACCACTGGTAAGGTTGGGATGTCCTTGATGAGGTGGGGCAGGAGAACATCAGGATCAGGGAAGGCCTTGTACATTTCTGAGCCCATGAACAGAAGGAGGCGGTCTTTGGGACTCTTCACCGGGTTGCTTTCAGACACCTACAACCACAATGACTACAGTCACCGTTCTGAACGGCAGCCTGTCGTTGGGCTGCTTTAGCTCGGCGACCTACCTGCGGCACGCCTGCCTTCACAATGATGTCATAGAGTGCGAGCAAAACCTGCATATAGGACGAGCAGCCATAAGCTCTCATTTGCAAGAAGTTGGCGCAGTGGCTGCTCAGCTTTTGAAAAGACTCTGTCTGGTGCTGGCTGAGTGCCTTTTCCTCCAAGACGTGACCAGCAAACTGGGATAACATGTGGCGGAAATGGTAGTTGTCCACAATGGCTTGGCTGGATTCAGGGACCTTGTAAATGCCCCCATCAATTGTATCGCCAAGCAGACTCAGGCCCATTTTGTTCAGGATCTTGTTTCCTGGAAAGACGTTTCCCCAAAAGAAGTTTGAGCCTATGGATTGTGGTGAATTTGATTCCCAAAATGAACTTGCATTGTCATACCTGGAAATTCTGTCATTACATTTCCTCCGCTGTATGACCAGTACCAGGCATGTCCACCAATCACTAGGCCTCCTCCCTCAGCAACAAAGTCTTGGATCTCCTTTGCATGAGCACCACTGTATGCCATTCCCATATAAACACTCAGGTCTTTTCGGAAGTCTGTGTACTCGCACGTAAACCCTGACTTGCTGAGAACCGGGACTGCGCGTTTTTCCACAACGCCTACGACTCCATTCCGGCCTTGATCCAGCCAGCGGATGGCGTTGCTCCAGAAGGTGGACAGGTTCTTTGATTAAAAGCAGGAAGGCAGCAGTTTGTAAATCACATTAATAGAATCACATCAAATATATAAAAGACTACTGATGTTTACGGTATTTCCCAATAAAATATGATTGTGTTGAAGTGAATATCTAGAACTTAATAACTATTTCATGTAATTTTGAATATTAACTGTACCTGATTGCTAAGACATCCTTCGTGAGAAATAACGAGGACTCTTCCCAGGCCATAGTAGGCTCCTGCCAGAAATGGCCGTCCGTCCTCGGTGGTTCCAATGGGAAAGGCCAGTGAGCCGTGAGGAAGAATCTCAGAAAATGTTGATGGTGAACCAACATCAAGCTCTTTAACCCCTTTGAGCAAGAAATTCAGGTCATCGTTGAAGTCCCTGGCCGGTCTGTACGAGATCAAATTCAACAGACGTTGAGAGCATATCCACCAGTTTAGATCAACAGAAATCTTAAAAAAGAATTGACACTGATAAAAGGAAAACTGCAGGCGATACTTTTCAGCAAAATGAGAGATTTTCTGATTAAAGCCTTCAGATGTGTGATACACTCACTTCAGAGACATCCAGGAGTATGGGACCTCTGGGGAGATGGACAGAGTTTCCATTTTTCTGAATTTCTCAGTAAAGTAGATCCCTGCTACTCCAGACACCTTGTTCCCATCAAAATTAAGCAACGGCTCCACCCCAGGGTTTTTAGAAGACCAATGCCAGGCCTGCCCCCCAATCAAGATTCCTCCTCCGGACTTCATGAATGTCACCAGGGATTTCTGATCTGCTGCTACGCTGTAGGCATCTGTCACATAAACACCAACCCCCAGATCACTCCTAAACCCCCCGACAACTTTCACAGTAAACTTGTATTGGCAGAGCTCGTCAGCAGCCGCTTTAATATTTTGGTGGACTGCAACAGACAGGTTGGCAGATCCATCTCCTCTAAGCCAATTCACCGCATTCTCTACCAGACTGGGAAATTCGGACAAGCAGGCCTCATGACCCAGGACCACTATCCTTCCAAGGCCATAGGTGGAGGCAGCCATTAGGACTTGGCCTTGGCTGTTGATTGCCAAAGGGAAGGCATCACCAACCAGAGCCAGCTCACTAGGAACATAGTAATCTTTGAAGTCCAGCTGAGTCAAGCCTTTGACCAAACGCTTGTAAGCCTCTTGGGTAGGTTTGGTGGACATGGTGAAAGTTGATAAATCTGAAAGGGGTAATTACAAAACATTAAATACACTCTAAAAATTGTGACCAATGATTACTTAAAAAAGTTATGGCAACAAAGTGACACATAATATAATTGAGTAGATTTTAATAACTGCAACTTTTAGTAAAAAGTATTGAGTAAATTATCTACATTTAAACTAAAACAAGTGCAGGTTAATGAATGCAATAGTTAAAATGTGTTGGATTTATTAATAGTAGCCAAAATGATGAGTTATATACCCAGGAAATATTAAGCAAACACAAATCACTTTCACAAGGAAAATTGATTTATGTTTACTAGTTATCTGAATAAAAGTAATTAAGATTTACTAAATATCTGGGGAAAGATGATTAACTGATTATTTAGCTGAAACTGATTTATATTCATCAGTTATCTCAGCAAAATTGAAAGAAAAGTATTAAATATCTGGACAGAAATAATTGAGATCCACACAATAAAATAAATTATATCTACTTATATTTCAGCCAATTGTTCCTAAACTCAACACATTCACACCGTTATTGTTATACATCTATAACTAAATAAATTGTTTAAATTCAACTTAGAGTTGCAATCACAGGACTTCAAATCCATTCAATAATACCGAATGTCACTTTGTTGCCATATTTTCTTTACGTATTATCCACTCAATATCGTGCAGTCTTGCTACTACAGAGTAACCCAGTTGGTTAGCAGATCACCAAGCAGAAAAGAACAGCAGGTAAACATTTATTTCAAAACTGTCTATAATCATTTTTTACATCTTCACTGCTTGCTAAAATTAAAGTCACATGAGCAATCACATTATTCATTTATTCATATAAATTCCTCAGGGAAAAACCTGGAACATTGGACAGTGTAATCACACTCATTTGTCTATGAAATTGTTATAAGTACACCTCTGCATAACATTGTATCCTTATTAATATTAAAGAAAACAAAAAAAGAAAGAAATATAGACCAAAGCGGGATGATTGTTGCCAATATTCGGCACGTTTTTGCCATAAAAACTCAAGCGGCTTATCAGCGTGACTGGGGTGTAATGTCTTTAAGTTAGGGTTAGGGTTAACCAGGGTTAGGGTTAACCAGGGTTAGTGTTATCAGCGTGACTGGGGTGTAATGTCTTTAAGTGAGGGTTAGGGTTAACCAGGGTTAGGGTTAACCAGGGTTAGGGTTAGTGTTAGGGTCAACCAGGGTTAGGGTTATCAGCGTGCCTGGGGTGTAATGTCTTTAAGTGAGGGTTAGGGTTAACCAGGTTTAGGGTTAACCAGGGTTAGGGTTATCAGCGTGACTGGGGTGTAATGTCTTTAAGTGAGGGTTAGGGTTAACCAGGTTTAGGGTTAACCAGGGTTAGGGTTATCAGCGTGACTGGGGTGTAATGTCTTTAAGTTAGGGTTAACCAGGGTTAGGGTTAACCAGGGTTAGGGTTAGTGTTAGGGTTAACCAGGGTTAGGGTTATCAGCGTGCCTGGGGTGTAATGTCTTTAAGTGAGGGTTAGGGTTAACCAGGGTTAGGGTTAACCAGGGTTAGTGTTATCAGCGTGACCGGGGTGTAATGTCTTTAAGTGAGGGTTAGGGTTAACCAGGGTTAGGGTTAGCCAGGGTTAGGGTTAGTGTTAACCAGGGTTAGGGTTATCAGCGTGCCTGGGGTGTAATGTCTTTAAGTGAGGGTTAGGGTTAACCAGGGTTAGGGTTAACCAGGATTAGGGTTAGTGTTAGGGTTAACCAGGGTTAGGGTTATCAGCGTGCCTGGGGTGTAATCTCACCTGCTGTGTCCACATTAATCTTGATTCTCTGGCTGTTGACCACTGGTAAGGTTGGGATGTCCTTGATGAGGTGGGGCAGGAGAACATCAGGATCAGGGAAGGCCTTGTACATTTCTGAGCCCATGAACAGAAGGAGGCGGTCTTTGGGACTCTTCACCGGGTTGCTTTCAGACACCTACAACCACAATGACTACAGTCACCGTTCTGAACGGCAGCCTGTCGTTGGGCTGCTTTAGCTCGGCGACCTACCTGCGGCACGCCTGCCTTCACAATGAGGTCATAGAGTGCGAGCAAAACCTGCATATAGGACGAGCAGCCATAAGCTCTCATTTGCAAGAAGTTGGCGCAGTGGCTGCTCAGCTTTTGAAAAGACTCTGTCTGGCTCTGGCTGAGTGCCTTTTCCTCCAAGACGTGACCAGCAAACTGGGATAACATGTGGCGGAAATGGTAGTTGTCCACAATGGCTTGGCTGGATTCAGGGACCTTGTAAATGCCCCCATCAATTGTATCGCCAAGAAGACTCAGGCCCATTTTGTTCAGGATCTTGTTTCCTGGAAAGACGTTTCCCCAAAAGAAGTTTGAGCCTATGGATTGTGGTGAATTTGATTCCCAAAATGAACTTGCATTGTCATACCTGGAAATTCTGTCATTACATTTCCTCCGCCGTATGACCAGTACCAGGCATGTCCACCAATCACTAGGCCTCCTCCCTCAGCAACAAAGTCTTGGATCTCCTTTGCATGAGCATCACTGTATGCCATTCCCATATAAACACTCAGGTCTTTTCGGAAGTCTGTGTACTCGCACGTAAACCCTGACTTGCTGAGAACCGGGACTGCGCGTTTTTCCACAACGCCTACGACTCCATTCCGGCCTTGATCCAGCCAGCGGATGGCGTTGCTCCAGAAGGTGGACAGGTTCTTTGATTAAAAGCAGGAAGGCAGCAGTTTGTAAATCACATTAATAGAATCACATCAAATATATAAAAGACTACTGATGTTTACGGTATTTCCCAATAAAATATGATTGTGTTGAAGTGAATATCTAGAACTTAATAATTATTTCATGTAATTTCGAATATTAACTGTACCTGATTGCTAAGACATCCTTCGTGAGAAATAACGAGGACTCTTCCCAGGCCATAGTAGGCTCCTGCCAGAAATGGCCGTCCGTCCTCGGTGGTTCCAATGGGAAAGGCCAGTGAGCCGTGAGGAAGAATCTCAGAAAATGTTGATGGTGAACCAACATCAAGCTCTTTAACCCCTTTGAGCAAGAAATTCAGGTCATCGTTGAAGTCCCTGGCCGGTCTGTACGAGATCAAATTCAACAGACGTTGAGAGCATATCCACCAGTTTAGATCAACAGAAATCTTAAAAAAGAATTGACACTGATAAAAGGAAAACTGCAGGCGATACTTTTCAGCAAAATGAGAGATTTTCTGATTAAAGGCTTCAGATGTGTGATACACTCACTTCAGAGACATCCAGGAGTATGGGACCTCTGGGGAGATGGACAGAGTTTCCATTTTTCTGAATTTCTCAGTAAAGTAGATCCCTGCTACTCCAGACACCTTGTTCCCATCAAAATTAAGCAACGGCTCCACCCCAGGGTTTTTAGAAGACCAATGCCAGGCCTGCCCCCCAATCAAGATTCCTCCTCCGGACTTCATGAATGTCACCAGGGATTTCTGATCTGCTGCTACGCTGTAGGCATCTGTCACATAAACACCAACCCCCAGATCACTCCTAAACCCCCCGACAACTTTCACAGTAAACTTGTATTGGCAGAGCTCGTCAGCAGCCGCTTTAATATTTTGGTGGACTGCAACAGACAGGTTGGCAGATCCATCTCCTCTAAGCCAATTCACCGCATTCTCTACCAGACTGGGAAATTCGGACAAGCAGGCCTCATGACCCAGGACCACTATCCTTCCAAGGCCATAGGTGGAGGCAGCCATTAGGACTTGGCCTTGGCTGTTGATTGCCAAAGGGAAGGCATCACCAACCAGAGCCAGCTCACTAGGAACATAGTAATCTTTGAAGTCCAGCTGAGTCAAGCCTTTGACCAAACGCTTGTAAGCCTCTTGGGTAGGTTTGGTGGACATGGTGAAAGTTGATAAATCTGAAAGGGGTAATTACAAAACATTAAATACACTCTAAAAATTGTGACCAATGATTACTTAAAAAAGTTATGGCAACAAAGTGACACATAATATAATTGAGTAGATTTTAATAACTGCAACTTTTAGTAAAAAGTATTGAGTAAATTATCTACATTTAAACTAAAACAAGTGCAGGTTAATGAATGCAATAGTTAAAATGTGTTGGATTTATTAATAGTAGCCAAAATGATGAGTTATATACCCAGGAAATATTAAGCAAACACAAATCACTTTCACAAGGAAAATTGATTTATGTTTACTAGTTATCTGAATAAAAGTAATTAAGATTTACTAAATATCTGGGGAAAGATGATTAACTGATTATTTAGCTGAAACTGATTTATATTCATCAGTTATCTCAGCAAAATTGAAAGAAAAGTATTAAATATCTGGACAGAAATAATTGAGATCCACACAATAAAATAAATGATATCTACTTATATTTCAGCCAATTGTTCCTAAACTCAACACATTCACACCGTTATTGTTATACATCTATAACTAAATAAATTGTTTAAATTCAACTTAGAGTTGCAATCACAGGACTTCAAATCCATTCAATAATACCGAATGTCACTTTGTTGCCATATTTTCTTTACGTATTATCCACTCAATATCGTGCAGTCTTGCTACTACAGAGTAACCCAGTTGGTTAGCAGATCACCAAGCAGAAAAGAACAGCAGGTAAACATTTATTTCAAAACTGTCTATAATCATTTTTTACATCTTCACTGCTTGCTAAAATTAAAGTCACATGAGCAATCACATTATTCATTTATTCATATAAATTCCTCAGGGAAAAACCTGGAACATTGGACAGTGTAATCACACTCATTTGTCTATGAAATTGTTATAAGTACACCTCTGCATAACATTGTATCCTTATTAATATTAAAGAAAACAAAAAAAGAAAGAAATATAGACCAAAGCGGGATGATTGTTGCCAATATTCGGCACGTTTTTGCCATAAAAACTCAAGCGGCTTATCAGCGTGACTGGGGTGTAATGTCTTTAAGTTAGGGTTAGGGTTAACCAGGGTTAGGGTTAACCAGGGTTAGTGTTATCAGCGTGACTGGGGGTGTAATGTCTTTAAGTGAGGGTTAGGGTTAACCAGGGTTAGGGTTAACCAGGGTTAGGGTTAGTGTTAGGGTCAACCAGGGTTAGGGTTATCAGCGTGCCTGGGGTGTAATGTCTTTAAGTGAGGGTTAGGGTTAACCAGGTTTAGGGTTAACCAGGGTTAGGGTTATCAGCGTGCCTGGGGTGTAATGTCTTTAAGTGAGGGTTAGGGTTAACCAGGTTTAGGGTTAACCAGGGTTAGGGTTATCAGCGTGACTGGGGTGTAATGTCTTTAAGTTAGGGTTAACCAGGGTTAGGGTTAACCAGGGTTAGGGTTAGTGTTAGGGTTAACCAGGGTTAGGGTTATCAGCGTGCCTGGGGTGTAATGTCTTTAAGTGAGGGTTAGGGTTAACCAGGGTTAGGGTTAACCAGGGTTAGTGTTATCAGCGTGACCGGGGTGTAATGTCTTTAAGTGAGGGTTAGGGTTAACCAGGGTTAGGGTTAGCCAGGGTTAGGGTTAGTGTTAACCAGGGTTAGGGTTATCAGCGTGCCTGGGGTGTAATGTCTTTAAGTGAGGGTTAGGGTTAACCAGGGTTAGGGTTAACCAGGATTAGGGTTAGTGTTAGGGTTAACCAGGGTTAGGGTTATCAGCGTGCCTGGGGTGTAATCTCACCTGCTGTGTCCACATTAATCTTGATTCTCTGGCTGTTGACCACTGGTAAGGTTGGGATGTCCTTGATGAGGTGGGGCAGGAGAACATCAGGATCAGGGAAGGCCTTGTACATTTCTGAGCCCATGAACAGAAGGAGGCGGTCTTTGGGACTCTTCACCGGGGTTGCTTTCAGACACCTACAACCACAATGACTACAGTCACCGTTCTGAACGGCAGCCTGTCGTTGGGCTGCTTTAGCTCGGCGACCTACCTGCGGCACGCCTGCCTTCACAATGAGGTCATAGAGTGCGAGCAAAACCTGCATATAGGACGAGCAGCCATAAGCTCTCATTTGCAAGAAGTTGGCGCAGTGGCTGCTCAGCTTTTGAAAAGACTCTGTCTGGCTCTGGCTGAGTGCCTTTTCCTCCAAGACGTGACCAGCAAACTGGGATAACATGTGGCGGAAATGGTAGTTGTCCACAATGGCTTGGCTGGATTCAGGGACCTTGTAAATGCCCCCATCAATTGTATCGCCAAGAAGACTCAGGCCCATTTTGTTCAGGATCTTGTTTCCTGGAAAGACGTTTCCCCAAAAGAAGTTTGAGCCTATGGATTGTGGTGAATTTGATTCCCAAAATGAACTTGCATTGTCATACCTGGAAATTCTGTCATTACATTTCCTCCGCCGTATGACCAGTACCAGGCATGTCCACCAATCACTAGGCCTCCTCCCTCAGCAACAAAGTCTTGGATCTCCTTTGCATGAGCATCACTGTATGCCATTCCCATATAAACACTCAGGTCTTTTCGGAAGTCTGTTGTACTCGCACGTAAACCCTGACTTGCTGAGAACCGGGACTGCGCGTTTTTCCACAACGCCTACGACTCCATTCCGGCCTTGATCCAGCCAGCGGATGGCGTTGCTCCAGAAGGGTGGACAGGTTCTTTGATTAAAAGCAGGAAGGCAGCAGTTTGTAAATCACATTAATAGAATCACATCAAATATATAAAAGACTACTGATGTTTACGGTATTTCCCAATAAAATATGATTGTGTTGAAGTGAATATCTAGAACTTAATAATTATTCATGTAATTTCGAATATTAACTGTACCTGATTGCTAAGACATCCTTCGTGAGAAATAACGAGGACTCTTCCCAGGCCATAGTAGGCTCCTGCCAGAAATGGCCGTCCGTCCTCGGTGGTTCCAATGGGAAAGGCCAGTGAGCCGTGAGGAAGAATCTCAGAAAATGTTGATGGTGAACCAACATCAAGCTCTTTAACCCCTTTGAGCAAGAAATTCAGGTCATCGTTGAAGTCCCTGGCCGGTCTGTACGAGATCAAATTCAACAGACGTTGAGAGCATATCCACCAGTTTAGATCAACAGAAATCTTAAAAAAGAATTGACACTGATAAAAGGAAAACTGCAGGCGATACTTTTCAGCAAAATGAGAGATTTTCTGATTAAAGGCTTCAGATGTGTGATACACTCACTTCAGAGACATCCAGGAGTATGGGACCTCTGGGGAGATGGACAGAGTTTCCATTTTTCTGAATTTCTCAGTAAAGTAGATCCCTGCTACTCCAGACACCTTGTTCCCATCAAAATTAAGCAACGGCTCCACCCCAGGGTTTTAGAAGACCAATGCCAGGCCTGCCCCCAATCAAGATTCCTCCTCCGGACTTCATGAATGTCACCAGGGATTTCTGATCTGCTGCTACGCTGTAGGCATCTGTCACATAAACACCAACCCCCAGATCACTCCTAAACCCCCCGACACTTTCACAGTAAACTTGTATTGGCAGAGCTCGTCAGCAGCCGCTTTAATATTTTGGTGGACTGCAACAGACAGGTTGGCAGATCCATCTCCTCTAAGCCAATTCACCGCATTCTCTACCAGACTGGGAAATTCGGACAAGCAGGCCTCATGACCCAGGACCACTATCCTTCCAAGGCCATAGGTGGAGGCAGCCATTAGGACTTGGCCTTGGCTGTTGATTGCCAAAGGGAAGGCATCACCAACCAGAGCCAGCTCACTAGGAACATAGTAATCTTTGAAGTCCAGCTGAGTCAAGCCTTGACCAAACGCTTGTAAGCCTCTTGGGTAGGTTTGGTGGACATGGTGAAGTTGATAAATCTGAAAGGGGTAATTACAAAACATTAAATACACTCTAAAATTGTGACCAATGATTACTTAAAAAAGTTATGGCAACAAAGTGACACATAATATAATTGAGTAGATTTTAATAACTGCAACTTTAGTAAAAAGTATTGAGTAAATTATCTACATTTAAACTAAAACAAGTGCAGGTTAATGAATGCAATAGTTAAAATGTGTTGGATTTATTAATAGTAGCCAAAATGATGAGTTATATACCCAGGAAATATTAAGCAAACACAAATCACTTTCACAAGGAAATTGATTTATGTTTACTAGTTATCTGAATAAAAGTAATTAAGATTTACTAAATATCTGGGGAAAGATGATTAACTGATTATTTAGCTGAAACTGATTTATATTCATCAGTTATCTCAGCAAATTGAAAGAAAAGTATTAAATATCTGGACAGAAATAATTGAGATCCACACAATAAAATAAATTATATCTACTTATATTTCAGCCAATTGTTCCTAAACTCAACACATTCACACCGTTATTGTTATACATCTATAACTAAATAAATTGTTTTAAATTCAACTTAGAGTTGCAATCACAGGACTTCAAATCCATTCAATAATACCGAATGTCACTTTGTTGCCATATTTTCTTTACGTATTATCCACTCAATATCGTGCAGTCTTGCTACTACAGAGTAACCCAGTTGGTTAGCAGATCACCAAGCAGAAAAGAACAGCAGGTAAACATTTATTTCAAACTGTCTATAATCATTTTTTACATCTTCACTGCTTGCTAAAATTAAAGTCACATGAGCAATCACATTATTCATTATTCATATAGATTCCTCAGGGAAAAACCTGGAACATTGGACAGTGTAATCACACTCATTTGTCTATGAAATTGTTATAAAGTACACCTCTGCATAACATGTATCTTATTAATATTAAAGAAAACAAAAAAAGAAAGAATATAGACCAAAGCGGGGATGATTGTTGCCAATATTCGGCACGTTTTTGCCATAAAAACTCAAGCGGCTTATCAGCGTGACTGGGGTGTAATGTCTTTAAGTTAGGGTTAGGGTTAACCAGGGTTAGGGTTAACCAGGGTTAGTGTTATCAGCGTGACTGGGGTTAATGTCTTTAAGTGAGGGTTAGGGTTAACCAGGGTTAGGGTTAACCAGGGTTAGGGGTTAGTGTTAGGGTCAACCAGGGTTAGGGTTATCAGCGTGCCTGGGGTGTAATGTCTTTAAGTGAGGGTTAGGGTTAACCAGGTTTAGGGTTAACCAGGGTTAGGGTTATCAGCGTGCCTGGGTGTAATGTCTTTAAGTGAGTTAGGGTTAACCAGGTTAGGGTTAACCAGGTTAGGGTTATCAGCGTGACTGGGGTGTAATGTCTTTAA